>NW_015505915.1:396836-412632 GCF_001515645.1 Sinocyclocheilus grahami | reverse complement strand
AAGGCAAGGCAAGTTTATTTATATAGCACATTCAAAGTGCGTTACATAAAAATAAAAATAATAATCACAACAATAAAACAAGGAATTTAAAAACTTTGAAAATGATTTAAAATTTGATTTAAGAGGTTCAAAATGAATTTAAAACAGTTAAGCATAAAAAATGATTATACATAAAATATAGTGCAACCAGTTTGGACATTGCACAGTGCTCATTCAATAAATGGACAGCTAAACAGATGAGTTTTGAGTCTGCATTTAAATGTGACTAATGTTTTAGCACATCTGATCTCTTCTGGAAGCTGATTCCAACTGCGGGCGGCATAATAACTAAAAGCGGACTCCCCTTGTTTTGTGTGAGCCCTTGGGATTTCTAACTGACTCGATCCTAATGATCTGAGTGGTCTGTTAGGTTTATATTCAGTGAACATATCTGCTATGTATTTAGGTCCTAGACCATTGAGTGATTTATAAATGAGTAAAAGGACTTTAAAATCAATCCTATTTATAACTGGAAGCCATTGAAAGGACCTGGGGACTTGAGCGATATGCTCAGATTTTCTGGTTCTAGTCAGAATTCTGGCAGCAGGGTTCTGGATGAGCTGCAGCTGTCTAATGGTCTTCTTGTGAAGGCAGGTGAGAAGACCATTACAATAGTCCACCCTGCTGGTGATCAAGGTATGAACAAGTTTCTCCAAGTCTTGACTGGAAACAAAACATCTAATTATTGCAATGTTTTTTAGATGATAGTATGCTGATTTAGTTACTGCTTTGACATGACTACTGAAACTAAGGTCTGTCGCCGAAATTTATCTGACATTTCAAGGGGCAATGGCGGAGCAGACAGTTCAGGGGGCCAATGCGGAGCGGCCTCTGTGGCCTTGGCCTCGGCACTTGGCCCGGCCTCTACGGCCGGAGCCCTATAGCCTTCCCAAAACAAAATTCCTTGGGGGAAATTTGGGGTTCTGAGGTCCTCCGTGGGCCTGACATAGGAGCAGCGGCCCTCCCTGGGCTCAGTTCGGGAACTGTGGCCCTCCCTGGGCTTGACTTGGGAACAGGAGCCCTCTCTGGGCTTAAGTTGGGAAAAGGAGCCCTCTCTGGGCTTAACTTGGGAAAAGGAGCCCTCTCTGGGCTTAACTTGGGAACAGGAGCCCTCTCTGGGGTAAACTGGGGAACAGGAGTCCTCTTTGGGCTGGACGTGAGAAGAGGAGCTCTCTCTGGGCTTAACTTGGGAGCAGGAGCCCTCACTGGGCTGGATGTGGGAAAAGGAGCCCTCTCTGGGCTTAACTTGGGAACAGGAGCCCTCACTGGAGCAAGCTCAGGGGCTGGAGCCGACACTAGAGCGGACTCAGGGGCTGGAGCCGACACTGGCAAACATCTAGAACAAAGAATTTAGCGCTGTGTCATCCAGTGCCGTAATAACCGTGAGCCCGCCGAATTATCGGATAAACTCGACAAACGGGAGATCCCTGCGGGCTAAGGCGGAGAATCTCACAGCGATCTCCATGGTCACAGGGCAACAGGAAAAAAAGATGACTTTCAGAAAAACGGCAACAAAAACGGGGAGAAGGGGTGCCGCTTATTGTTTGTAATGTCCGGTCTTCTGTCATGGTCTGCCAACTGTATTGGAATGAGGAGTGAAGGAACAAGGAGATGTAGGAGAATTTGTGAAGTACATTCTTTATTAATCCATTGGAACACACACGTAGCACAGAGGAATAGACATTTAAGACCAGACGCAGGACACCGGAAAAACCAGGGCTTAAATAACTAGAACTAAATGAGAAACACCTGACATCAATGAACATAATCAACAAGGGAGAAACTGGGTAATGGGGAGCACATAGGGAGCAAAACACAAGACACAGGAACACAGGGCTGACAGTGCTGTTGTTATTTTTAGCATTATTTTTTATTGCAGTTTTAGTGTTAGTCATATTGTACTTCAACTTATTTCATTTCAGTTATTTTCCAAGGCAACATTTCTAAACTAGTTTTTAGTTTTAGTTTAACTACATTGTTTAGTTTTTAATTAATTTTAAAAATTAATTTTATTTCAGCTTTATTTAATTAATAAAAAATATTTTAATTAGTTTTAGTTTTAGTTATCAACAACCACACCATTTATTTCTGCCGCTGAGCACAAAAGAAGAAATACTGAATAATATTATTATTGTGGTCACTCTTTTTACGTGCAGTTAAAATAAATGTTGGTTGGCACAAATGCAGCATGGAAATATCCTAAAAATATCATAAAAGTCATCCATATAATTTGTACAATATTTTCCTATAAAGTTCATGAGTAAAGCAGCAGTGTTGTAATTTGTAAAAAAAAAAAAAAAATCATTCTTTTGAATCAGATCTTGATCTGGTTTCTAAAATCAGTCTGAAAGATTTGCAGGGAATTTACTATTTTGTATGATTTTTTTAGAACTTTTCCTTCTCATTTTCACAACCAATGTGTTGTAGAATTTTGATCCACTGTAAAGAACAAGAAGAGTCCGGACTTAAATCCGATTGAGATGCTTAAACAGTCCATTCATGCTCGAAAACTCTCCAATGTGGCTGAATTAAAACAATTCTGCAAAGAAGAGTGGGCCAAAATTCCTCCACAGCGATATGGAAGACTCATTGCCAGTTATCGCAAACACTTGATTGCAGTTGTTGCTGCAAAGCGTGGCACAACCAGTTATTAGATTTAGGGGGCAATTTCTCTTTCATGTAGGGCCAGGCAGGTTTGGACCGCTTTTTTCCCTTAATAAAATAAATAATCATTTAAAAACTGCATTTTGTATTTACTTGCATTATCTTTGTGTAATATTAAAATTTGTTTGACGATCTGAATCTTTTAAGTGTGACAAATATGCAAAAAATTTTAAAAACAGGAAGGGGGCCAACACTTTTTCACACCACTGTATATAACAATGCAACCAATTACAGACTGAATTTCTATCCCCCACAACTTTGTTTTAATTTACGTCCAATGAAAAATGGTGTCTACCCTGACTAAGATCTGCTACAAGCTTTGGCAGGAAGTTAATGGTACTTTTGAATGCCTTTTGGGTGCTTCTCATGTTGATTTCATTAAGAAATGCATCAGTTTTTCTAAGGTTACGGTCTAATCATCTTTGAAACAGTATTTCATGTTGGTCTGATTCAATACAGAGTAATAAAATCCAAGCAAGCAGCACATCTCCTTGTGGCCACTCCAAAACCTCATTTTGTACAAGTCACACAAGATTAAGCCACTGCCAGCCATGCTGATTACACTCCCAGTCTAATATCATGCCTGCATTTTTTAGACAGATGAGACCATACTTTCTATTCAGAGGCATCTGTGGAGTTTCTTGATATTGAAAGGCTCGTTAACATCTATTGCTGGACTCCCGAGTGATTGTGTTATGTCCTGTGCATGACCTTTGGGATGGTGCAGATTAATAAACATGGAAGACGGAGGAGAGAGTGACTAATCATGCCAGGGGTTTATTATTAGTCCAGTGCAGAAATTAGCTCTGAGCTCCTCCGGGATCCTGAAGGTCCCCCAGATGCCTAGTGACTGTTTTTAGGGGGTTAGTTTGGTTTATTCCGCTGTATATTTACCTCACATAATTGAAAACAGTATGACATTATTCTACATCATCTGGTCTAAAGTTATTGAAGTTTGATTAAACCACCAACCCACTATTTTTTTTAATAGATTTCTAATCAAAAGAATAATTCATCCAAAATGAAAATGATGTCAGTATTTACTCGCCCTCATATTGTTTCAAAGCCGTAGGCTGTTATTTTTGCTGTGGTACACAGAATCGTTATTTTTTTTTTCCATGGAGTTTCTTTCTGGTGGCAACCGGCCCTCTAATCAATAATGGAATAGTTCATCCATAAATGACAATTTGAAAATTTGAAAATGTACTCACCCTCAGACCATCCAAGATGCAGATTAGTTTCTTTCTTCATCAGAACAGATTTAGAGAAATGTAGCATTACATCACTTGCTTACCAATGGATCCTCTGCAGTAAATCCTCTGCAGCTGATAAAAACGTCACAATAATCCACAACTTTAAATCCACACCACTCCAAGTCCATGAATGAATGTCTTGTGAAGTAGAAAATGTATGGTTGTAAGAAACAAGTCCATCATCAAAGCATGTTGTTTTATTAAAAATACTGGCCAAAATGTTCCTGTGGCTCAGTGGTAGAGCATTGCGTCAGCAGTGCAAATGGTCGTTGGTTCAATTCCTAGGGCACACACATACTGGTAAAAAAAAATGTATAGCCTGAATGCGCACTGTAAGTCGCTTTGGATAAAAGCGTCTGCTAAATACATAAATTATTATTATTATTAATTATTACATTATTATTAATTAATTATTATAAATTATAAACACAAGTCCATAATTCCTAATAACACTTCCTCGAGTGAAAAAGTCATCTTACTTCAAAATCCACTTACATATTTGTTTATAACTGTTTTGAACTGTTTTTGCTTGTAAGCAGTGCTTAATCTGTGCATATTTCTCTCTTGATTTAAGACAAATTAAAAAAAATTGTCTAAATGATGGCTTTGTCTCTTACAAACACGCAGCTTTTTGCTTAAGATGTTAATTGATGGACTGGAGTGGTGTGGATTTATTTGTGGATTTTTGTAATGTTTTTTATCAGCTGTTTGGACTCTCATTCTGATGGCACCCATCCACTAATTAACAAGTGGTGTAATGCTACATTTCTCCAAATCTCTACACCTTGGATGGCCTGAGGGTTATGGAGCTTAAAATATGACAAAACTATTTGAATTTAAATTGTGTAAATTTGAATTATTGACAAGTGTCGTTTAACAAAACTGAATATTATGTGGAATTTATGTGTGATTTTTTTTTTTACTTAAATATTGAACATTTGAAATTTAACACAGCTACATTTTTTTATGGCAGAGTTTTATAGACATGTATTTTCAAACAGCGGATTCTTTTGTTCTGAATTCTTACTGCAAATATCCAGTTTTGTTAAATGACACTCGTCAATAATTCAAATTTACACCATTTAAATTCAAATAATTTTGTCATATTTTAAGCTCCATATTGGGTGAGTAAATATTCAGCAGATTTTATTTTTGATGTGAACTATTTAATCAGTGTTTATAGATAAAATCAGTGCTTCATGTTAAATGTCTACACATACTGTCAGACATGGTGCAAACATGTGGTCAAATTCCAGCAGCTGTGAGTACTGTACTGCATATGTTTGTTTAGAATTCCCTTTCTAGTCCCTCCTTCAGTTCACTTCAGTATTCACAGCGGCACGCCACTGACTGGAATAACACTTGGAGTGTTTGTGAGAGAAGCGCTTAGAACTTGCACAGCACAAAACTCTAATTTGTACAGCATATTTCACCATATTTTCACTATTTCACCACCATGAATGTTTTTTTAAAGTCTCTTAGGCTCAAAAATACAGGAAGAACATTAAAATGTTTAAATATTATTAAAATTTAAAATAGCTAAAATAACTTCCATTTGAATACATTTTAAAACATTAAAAGCTGAACTTTCAGCATCATTACTCCAGTCTTCATGTCACATGATCCTTCCAAAATCATTCAAATATGCTGATTTAATGCTCAAGAAACATTATTATTATTACCAATGTTGAAAACAGTTGTGCTGCTTAACATTTTTGTGGAAATTTATATATTTTTTTCAGGATTATTTAATGGGTTGAAAGTTCAGAAAAGCAGCATTTATATGAAATTGAAATATTTTGTAACATTATAAAGCTTGGATCTTCGCTAAATAAATAATAATTATTATTTAATAATTAATTAAATAAATAAAAAATTAAAAAACAATTAATAAAAACAATTAAAAGTTTTATTATTATGGCTTGTGTTTTAATTCAAAGAATATAGAGGTGGGGGAAAAATGTACTCTTCTTTAAGAAACATGGAAGAGATCATAAAGACTAAAAATTAATTTAATTGAATGGTGAGCTGATAAAAAAGCTACCTTTTGACCATTTATAGTCGCTCTCCAGTATATTTCCAGCCATACAGTATAGAAATATATTCTGTTTGAACATGCTATATATCCTGATACCCCATTATGAGCAACAAAACAAGACCTTTCGCAGCTGTCTTAATTGAGCTGGATGCTGTCCAGTGATTTGTGTGCAATATGTCTTTTGTGTGTTTCATATGATTTCTTCCCTTCAGCTGCAGCACAAGTGTTATTTGTCTCAGACTGATGCAGTTAGGCCCTTTTTCCAAATAGTTATTTGCTTTATGACCACACTGTGAGAACACGCTGACATTACTCTTACTCACCTCCCAGACCCACATAATAATGGTACCAATTTGATTCTGAAATTGGTTGCTTGATTTTTCGTGTGTTATGGTGGGTGTAAATTAACACTTTTGATTGGTTTGTATGGTTGTTATAGAGATGGATGGTGGTTAAAGGCGTCTAAATTTCCTAGGAAGTCCATCTGTTGAAGGGGGAGACCCAGAAACATATTTGCCAGAGAAGAGCCTCTGTAGTGAGCCTCCTCCCTACGTACTAGCCCTTCACAGATGGAAGAAGCCATTGCCAAAAGTCACCCACTAGGCGAGTGCACGTATACACGCTTTCAGCCGTGCTGCTCCAGGACACATGCTATGCATGGAGTTTTCGCTCATTAAGGGTGATAAAGGAAAGATTATTCGTAGAAAAGGCTGAAACACACGAATGTAGACTAAACATGATTGTATATAGCATAGGAGTTTGATTGATGTGTTGCTTGTGTAGAAAATTGTATGGAGTGAGAATAATGAAAAGACCTAGCAAAAAATGCATAATGGTGTAATGAGGGGTAGAGGCAACTTCTGCCTTCAGAACCACTTTAGTTTGTCTCTTTTGAATAGTTTTTATTGTGTAAAATGTAATTCTTTAAGAGCTCGCAGAGATGAAGTATGTAAAGATCAGACTTTTCATTCCGTAATCTAGAAAATCCCACTGATGGATAAATGTAGAGATTTGGTGTGTTTATATATAGAGAGAGAGAGCGAGAGAGAGAGAGAGAGTAATAATTAGTTTTATCACATTTTCACAATTTAATTTTGTGCAAATGTATTTAGTCATTTTTATTTATTTAGTCATTTAGCAGACACTTTTATCCAGAGCGACTTACAAATGAGGACAACAGAAGCAATCAATTGTAGTATTAAAACAACTAAAAGCAGATCCAAAACTAAAAGCTAAAACTTTATAAATACTACCTATACACATTTTAAAAATAAAGAAATTAAATAATGACAAATGCATACAACAAAATTTCAAACCTTAACATTTAAATGAAAAACAAAAAATAAAGCTAAAAACAATTCAAAATATTAAAGAACAAAAAGGTATAAGAGTATAATAATGATTCTAACATAACACTAAGCCAAACACCAAAAAAATAAAATACATGTGTATGTACAACCACACACATATACATACACATTTATAAAATCAATATATACTGTATATTATTTCATGTCCATGTAGTTTGTTGAAGTATTAAAATAACTCAAATTAAATAAAACTAAAACTTAACAAAAGACCTATACA
Organism: Sinocyclocheilus grahami; assembly: GCF_001515645.1. Classification (NCBI taxonomy): domain Eukaryota; kingdom Metazoa; phylum Chordata; class Actinopteri; order Cypriniformes; family Cyprinidae; genus Sinocyclocheilus; species Sinocyclocheilus grahami. The sequence goes on along the minus strand of NW_015505915.1, from coordinate 405,051 downwards.
GACATAATAAATTCAGACATAATTGAACTAAAATTAAAATAAATAACAAATACAAATCAAATTACAGTAGTTTATCAGTAATCCTAAAGATAACACTGCCAAACACGTAGGAGGGAGCTAGGAGCCATGGTGGAGCCGCTGGGTCGACGGCCCGAGGCGGAGTCCAGGGCTTTAGAGGCTTGAGGCGGAGGCAAGGGATTCTCGACAACCAGACAACGGAGACAAGGGAAGAGCCGACAAAGCACAGACTGCACAGACTGGGGCTAAATACACAGGAAAACGAGGGGCTAATGACAAGACACAGCTACTTACACATAGTAAGAAATGGTTATAAAAACTGAAACAGAAGCGAAACAAGTAATAGGAAAGAGGAGGAATAAAAAGAGATACTTATCAAATAGCAAATGTTAGCAGTTTTGCCATTTTACTAAGAAAAACTTTTTTTTTTAATTTTCTTCTTAAAATTCAAGAATATTGAAAATATATTGGAAATGGGACTATTATTTTAATTTGTTTAAGTTTATAGTATTTATAGAATGTATTGTGAAATATATAATTTTCATAATAATAATAATAATAATAATTTTCCTTTTCTTAAATCTTTTCTACATCACATTTTTGTAGGAATATAGTTTTAATTAGTATAAATGTAGGCATATATAATAACATTTATGAAATGTTATTATATTATATTATAGAGGCAAGGGATTCTCGACAACCAGACAACGGAGACAAGGGAAGAGCCGACAAAGCACAGACTGCACAGACTGGGGCTAAATACACAGGAAAACGAGGGGCTAATGACAAGACACAGCTGAAATCCATGAACAATCAACACGAGGGAGAAACTGGGTCACGGAGCACATGGGGAGGGAAAACACAACAAAGACAGTCCAGGGGCATGACATACAGTATATATGGAATATATTTAAAAAATATATTTTACTGTCCGTCCTGTAAAGTTCATTTTCTTTAATTAAAAAAATGCCAATTTTCCTCCAAAAAGTGACATCATTTTGAAGTTAAAACAACAACAAGTATTATATCAATCCACAACTGAGAAATTGATCATTTTAGCTCTTTATTATCTTCCTGTTAGGGTCCTTCCTGTTCCTTTTCTTGCCGTCATAAAAATAACCAATATAACTGGAATGATCCTGACATGCTGGAATATGGGAATATCAAAGTAAAGTGCTGGACTAGATGCAGCTGGTCTCATTGAACCATTCAGTGTATACAGTCATCAGACTTAATGGTTCCTACATAAAAATCCATTCTGCATGGATCCCTCACCACATTTGTGGGCATGCTTGGGGTTTCTCCAACCACAAACATGCAGGAAACAGAGTGAAACAGCAATTAGATCACCTTTATTGATTGACCAGGAGTCTAGTTTCTGTTCTCCTTTAGCATCTTTATGTAGGGTTAACTATATTTGTATGTTGGTCTTGGATAAAAGAATTGCAGCTTCTGTTGGTTAAGTCGAGGTCAGAGAGGTTGTGATTCTATAGGAATTTTCAAGCTGTAACCTACTTATTAAGAATTGAAACTTTTGAATTGCCTGTCTGTCTGTCTGTGTTTGTGAATTTTGACTGTTTCTAAATCAAACAGTATCACTTTACATCAAATTGGTGACATAATATATAATAATACTATTTAAAGATTATATATACTCTGCTATTCAAAAGTTAATGGGATTAGTAAGAATGTTTAATGTTTTTGAAAGTAATGATCTCGAAGGTTGCATTTACTTAATCAAGAATACAGCAAAACAGTAATATTGTAAAATATTATTACAATTTAAGCCAACTAATTTCTGTTGTAGTATATTTTAATATATTCCTGTTATGGCAAAGCTTAATTTTCAGCTTCATTAATACTCTGCTATTCAAAAGTTAATGGGATTAGTAAGAATGTTTAATGTTTTTGAAAGAAATGATCTCGAAGGTTGCATTTAATTAATCAAGAATATACAGCAAAACAGTAATATTGTAAAATATTATTACAATTTAAGCCAACTAATTTCTGTTGTAGTATATTTTAATATATTCCTGTTATGGCAAAGCTTAATTTTCAGCTTCATTACTCCAGTCTTCAGTCTCACATGAACCTTCATTTTACAGTTTTTTACGATCGCTATGACCATTTTTTCAATACTTTTAACAATTTTCCTAAACTCTTAACACAGTTAGCACAACATCTGTCTGTGTAAGCTATACAATGAACATTTCTTGTTGCTTTTACACAAAATGCATACAGTTAACACAAATGTAAAATGCTTGAACTTTTACACACAAGCTCAACCAAGACCAAAACAATGTAATTTTACTGGCAAATTTTTGAATGCTTGAATATACAGCAAAACAGTAATATTGTAAAATATTATTACAATTTAAGCCAACTAATTTCTGTTGTAGTATATTTTAATATATTCCTGTTATGGCAAAGCTTAATTTTCAGCTTCATTACTCCAGTCTTCAGTCTCACATGAACCTTCATTTTACAGTTTTTTACGATCGCTATGACCATTTTTTCAATACTTTTAACAATTTTCCTAAACTCTTAACACAGTTAGCACAACATCTGTCTGTGTAAGCTATACAATGAACATTTCTTGTTGCTTTTACACAAAATGCATACAGTTAACACAAATGTAAAATGCTTGAACTTTTACACACAAGCTCAACCAAGACCAAAACAATGTAATTTTACTGGCAAATTTTTGAATGCTTTCACACTGTATGTCAGAACAGATAACATCATGTTCTAAAACTAACTTATAGGCTAAAGTCAAAGTAAACAGCCACAGCTATGATACACAGTAAAATAGGACCTCTTTGGGCTGATCTTGTGTAGAAAAGAGCACTCCTGCATAAATGTGAGATTTTAGAAGATCTGTACCAAAGACTGGTGCCAGAGAAAGGGGACAGACCATTTGCCAATATATGTGATCACATGGAACAATGTGGCATTCCACCATTCCCAGTGCAGTCAGTCAATGATGTCTCTTTTCCTTGGCCCTTACTCCCCTTTCCTCAACCCCATTGAGGAGTTTTTCTGAGCCTGGAGATGGAAGGTTTTTGACCATCGTCCACAGGGCCAAATGTCCCTCCAGGATGCAATGGATGCTGCATGCCAAGACATTACAGCTGAACAATACCAGGAAGGATAGGGCATACCAAAAGATTCTTCCCAAGATGCCTTGCCAGAGAAGATATCAGGTGTGATGTGGATGTGAACATGTGGCCAAACACAGAAGATTGGCAGATTAGGTCACATGTATTTATTTTTTTAATTCTTCAGTGGCTTTCCCTGTTTACGTTCCTGTATATTTTGTATTTTCACATACAGTTTTTTTTTCAATTGCAAACAAGCATTTACCAATACTTAAAGTACTTTTTCTAAACCCTTAACACAGCAACACACCTACATCACACAATTAGCCAAATAGTTAATTTTCTGGCCAAAACCACATTTTATTAAATAAATACAAATGCTACGTTTCAAAATGCCGAATACCTTTTTCTACATTTACTAACTTTATCAAAACACAGCAAACCCAAATCAAAATAGAGTCATTCAGTCAAAACATTGGCACTGGTTTTCTATCCAATAGGAACATATAGTCGATCATAGTGCATAGACTGTCAAAATAATAACAATTAATGGCATTACAAAAACTGCATTGCATTCGACCTGTATAAAACATACAATATGAGATACATTTTAAAAATTTAATAAAATAATAATAATAATAATAATTCAGTCAGCTGAACTCTACATTTTTTGTGTGTCCTTCAAATTCATGACATGTGTCATGTCTTGATTATGTAGGTGTCATGTCATGATTATGAAGGTGTCATGTCAGTCTTATGCACACCCCTTCAAGTAAAGTGTAACCCTAAAGGCTTTATTGGCAAAATGAAAAATGAAAATGTAGGTGTCTGTCAACATACATGGTAATAAAGCTCTTTCTGACTTTCTGACAAGGGAGAAGGAGAGGTAGAGGGTAATTTAACTCAATTATCAGTAATTAAAATAATTATTTCAGCTCTTTTGTTGCAGAAGTAGAGGCTTTACACTATATTTAAAGTTTGGAACATTAGGTCTTCATTTCTGTCATGTTGTGTTTAAGCATTTGTAAAAAAAAAAAAATTGTTAAGAATGAGCAATACAATAAGCTTGTATGAAAAGAAAATGGAAGCATTTTAGAAACATGTTAATTGACTGAACATTGTGTGAACACAACATGAATTGTGTTAACGGTATGGTCACAACAGACGGATGTTTTGCTAATTGTGTTTAGAGTTTTGAAAATGTGATTATAGATTGGACAAAGGGATGTTGGCAATTGAAAAAAACTGTAATACTGTAAATGACAGCTATATTGCATATTTTTTTGTTTTCTTGCATTCTTGGTTTCTTTCCTTTTCTAATGTCCTGTTGCAAATAGTGTGTGTGTGTGTGTGTGTGTGTGTGTGATGTAAATAAAATTGCCATACACTGATATCAATCTCAATTTATACAGCTTGAGATAAAATGTTAAAATGTGGTAATATAGGTCAAATTTAGTCCAATTTTGCTCTAAGTCTACTGCAATATAATTTTTGGGGGGTGATTTGTTATTTTTTAATAAACAGCTAATTCGCAGTCAACAATGTAAACCAACTTGTTATTATACTGTATGGCCAACCGATGGCAGTATAAAGCTTTGCTTTATACCAAGTGTTTTCTAATCGTAAGAATACTGAGGTTGAGATCAGTTTTACATGTTTCTGAAAATTAAATAGCTGCTGTTTATCTTCCCGAGACATCCAGCTTAGTTTGTGATTGATATCACAAGCCGAAGTTTCAAAAATAACTTTAAAATTAGTAAAAATACACTCTATGTCTCTACACTATATAAAGTACACTATCAGTACAGTACTTCTACATACCACTTCATTTCATGGTTTCTGGATCGTATTAAGAATTGAGAGGTCCGAGATTTCATCAGAGAATCAGGTTTACCAGGAGGAGCAGGACATCTGCGAATACTGAATACTAAATATTATTTTAAGATTGCGCATGCTGACCTCACATTGGACCCCGAGAGCAAAGAAAAAGTAATTTTATCAAGAGAGGAGGTTTTCAGAGAATTACTGCTACTTCACCTGTTCAAGCTTGAGTAAATTGGATTTTTCCAATGGAAGGTTTATTTCTGTTCATGCTTGACATATGTGTGTGTTTACTTTGCTTCCCATCATTGCCCCAAGATGGAGTAAGAAAAGGCCTTTACTAGTATTTCCTGTGGAAGTGGGAAAAATTAAAAGGACATGTGTACAAACGTAGGTCTTCATATTAAGATTTCCTTCTGCTGTTATTTGCCAGGAAGTGATATTTCAACCTTTAGTTATTGAGCTCTGAATATGCAAGCACAAGCTCGCTGAGATATAAGCGTCTATAGTGAGCATACACAGCTCGACAGCATACTTTTGTGGTTCACAGCTTGCACTTTGTCTCGATCCACATGTGATTTTCAATAGAGACTTTGTTAAAAAAATATGAGAGCTCTATGTGAATAGCAGACCAAAATTTAAGCTAGCCTATTATTCTCTGAAAAGATTTGTATATGATAGTTCACTCAAAAATAAATATTTTATCATCATTTACCCACCCTTATGTTGGCTCAATGGCTACCAGCAACTGTTTGGTTGCACACAATCTTCAAAATATCTTCTTTTGTGTTCAGCAGTAAGAAACTCATACAGGATTGGATCAACTTGAGGGTGATGACAGAATAAAAATTTTGGGGTGAAATATCCCTTTAACTATAATTGTGTGGGAAAATGATGCATAAAGATTAAATCTGAAGACTGTTCTATAGAACAAAATTAGAATATATGTGTTTGAAATGACATGAGGATAATCTAATAGATTATATCATTTGTGAGTGCCTGTTCCTTTAAGAGATTATGTATTGAATTCTGGATACATGAGATTTTTCAGCCAGACAGAAGAAGTGAGAGAGACAGGTGGAGCAATCTGTGGTAAAATGCAGGTCAAACTCTGCTCACTCTCAAACCTCCTCATAAAGTTTCCAATGCAGCGGTGAAAGAATGGATTACAACCACAAGCAAGATTGCTATTAGGGCGAGAGGTTTGAAGCGTTAGGAGGGATGACTCTGAAAGGTTTTACCATCAGTCGTGTTGGGAAGAAGAAAGTTTTAGCATAGAACATGTAACTGAATACATTTATTCAGCATTTATCCCTTTTTCCTGAAATACCTGGCTTTGCATTGTACTGTAAGACTGATGTTGAAATAAGTTACCCTCAACCTTTTTCAGTCACCCAGATTCAGTCTAAAATGAAAAGATTCTAATTTTAGGTTCCTCATACTGCCACCCTGCTGAAGATTCTCAAGGTGCATCACATATTTTATTGCATACTCAAGGAACTTTTTCAGGTGTGTTAAAGCCTTTCCCTAACCAGTCTTTAGAGACTTTAGAAACAGCTCATCAAAGAACCAGCCTATTATTAAGATGCCTAGAGATTCTCCAGAATGTCCTAAAAAAGAATTAGCCTTATTGTCACTGATACAGATTTACTTCAGTAGCCAACCCGATCTGAGTATTTTACAAAGGGGTGATTTCGTATGAACTAGTACGATGAGATTTGTATGAAAACGCATGATCTTTGTTCGATGGTCATGTTGAATTTCTGACACTGTCCAAAAATGATCGTAGGCTATCTTTGGTCGCAAGACTGTGACAACAGCCATCTTTGAACCTCTCTCACTGTATGACCACCATTTAGGAGCCACGATCACAGAAACTGCTACTATTGTTTCACAATACCAATCTTTCGTCTGGGACAGCCTTAAAAGCGTGCAGTGTGTAAAAGGCTTTAGTGTTAACTTAAGCTGTATTGTCTTAGTTACCGTATTGGCCCGAATATAAGACGACCCTGATTATAAGACGACCCCCCTTTTTCCAGATGTACCTTTTGGAAAAAGGCTTTTTAAAAACCAAATCTTGTTTTTTCTCAGTAAAACACATTTTGTCTTCAATTATTTTCATATTGCATATTTTTCCTATTTTCATTTTTGTTTTGAAAGTATGGTAAAAACTGGTAAAATGTACCAACAATCACATTTAAAAAACATACACTTTTTGATATACCATTAAACAAAAAAAAAAACAGGTAGCCCATCTGAATTAGGACATTTAGGCTATCCATCTAATAGTAGCCTACCAAAATCTTATTAACAGTAGAAGTTAAATCTTACTGTAGTCTTCAAATCTGGGTACTGTCTTACGTTTTACAATCACAAAGGGAGTTTGGTCCCATCGGGCTAACGTGACTGTCACGACTCATGCATCTGTAAGGTTTTCTTTTTCTTTTGATTTTACTCACGATCTTTACAACACGCATTACATTACGTATTTCATGGCACACTCGTTTTATGGGTATCTGGCACCACCTATTGTTGTGGGTGTATTATTGACATGTTAAAGTCTAGACCCTGAATATAAGACGACCGCGTTTTTTCAGATGTATTTCCAAGAAAAAAACATCGTCTTATATTCGGGTCAATACAGTAATACTGTTCTGCCTACTCCTGAGTTTTGTGTTCATTAAAAGTTTCCCTGGATCTTGTACTCCTTCGTCGTAAGGGTTTGAATGATACAGCGTGACACCTGAAAACCTAACTGTCAATGGAGCGTAAGCAGATCACATGCAAAAATGTATAAATTGGTATCCACATAATTCATATAAACTATGTTTTTGTTCGCAAACATACAATTTTTTGAAAAAAAGAAGCATGCAGGTCCAGCCCAAAACCTAACAGTCAGTGAGGCATAAGCAGCTCGTTATGTGTTGCAATGGCAGCCTGAACTATGCAGGTCTTATACAAATGAATGGCACAATTCTCAGCCTTGCTGAGCTGCCAGTGGCGCATGCTGCTCATATAAAACAGATGCATTGCTAAAGATGGCTTAAAATAGTTTGGTTTGTTTGCTGAATAGATTTTTATCCTTGAACTGAACACCTGCTCTTGAAACATTTCATTAAAATTAAATACTTTCAGTTCAAAATACTCATTAGAACTCAGCCAGTTTTGGGCTCATTCTGGATTATTTATTTATTTTTGTGTATGTGTGTTCCTTTTTTAATTATTATAAACAATTAAGCCATTACAACATAAAAAAAAAAAATATATATATATATATA
>NW_015505915.1:377877-396814 GCF_001515645.1 Sinocyclocheilus grahami | reverse complement strand
TTAAGCCATTACAAAATAAAAAAAAAAAATATATATATATATATATATATATATATATAAGACACTCCTTTTTTTCCCTTGAAAAATACTTATTCTACTGAATTCTTATGCAAAACATTACTTGGCTGTTACCGCTGAAATGAAGCAGGAGATAAAAGCGATAAAATGTTTTTTAAAATAGAGAGGGTGCAGCTGAGCTCACAGGAGACACATTACGCTGTCTGAGTGTAAACCCAGACCCCACACGAAACAGACTGGTAGAACAAAAGGTAAAATACAGGCCTGCTGAGCCTCTCAGCAGGATGAGCAGTCTGGGGAACTTCAAGCTGGACTGAACTCAAATCCAGTGTGCTCAGAAAGTTCCTCAGAGCTAAATCATCCATCTCTGTAAATCCACAAGTGTTCAAGCAATTCATATCCCAATGAGATAAATGATTGCTGTCTGGCTGTATCGTGGCCTTTGAACAAAACGTGTATCTTATATTCAATGCTATTAATTATATTTTAAAAGCATTATGAAGTATAAGAGGTCTATCTACTTGTAGTTTAACTAGACTTAACTAGTTTTGTGTACTTGCTTAACATCTCCTCTTGTGTTATACAGAACAATTACATAAGTAGCGTTTAGAACAACATGAAGATGAGTAATATAGTAGTATACACAAGTATTTATCAATATTTTCAATTAACTTTTATTTTTATGTTTAAGTTTTAGGAATTTTGTTGTGTGCTTTTTCATTAGAATAGAATTTGAGAATATAGAATTGATAGTTTTATGAGTTTTATGAATGACAGGCATTCTGATTCTGTGGATTCCATGTGGGCCGCAGTAGGTATAACTCAAGTCTGCCATGCATCTGCAATAGAATTCCCAAGAGCAGATTTTCTTCCTAGAGGAAGAAGAGAAAGAGCATCAGTGCCCTCTACTGTTTCCCCCTGATATGTCAGTCTCCCTTCAGACAGCAGCAAAACTCTGAAGCCATTTTATACATAACTATGTACAGTACCAAAAAAAATAATAAATACAACAAACATTATTGGAGTACGTTTTACAAGAAAATACTACTTCCATTTTTTCTACTTCAGAATCTCACATTTAATGCAATGTATTACCTGCTGTTTCTGTTTGTAAAATATACTAGCAAATTCTGACTGAAAATTGTCTACACCAAATTTTGTCAGGGTAGTCCTTGTTCCCTTCATCTCAGAGCAAACTAGGATTTGAATGGCCATAAAGACCTTGAAGGGCTGCATTTGTGAAGTTCTCATGTAAAATTAATAGTCTTGACTAGCCATCATGCTAATTCACATAATCCTTATGTCGGCCTTTTATCTAATAGGCAATGGATTTAATAAAAACTGTAATTGTTTATGAAATGTACTAACAATTTCTGAGTGACAATTGTTTTTATACCAAATATTTCCACTGCCTTATTCCCTTGAATAGCTCCAATTGTGATGTTCTCAAATAATATAAAATAGTTAATCATGACTAGCCAAAATGATAATTCACAAAATCCACAAGTAGTCCTTTTTATCTGAGTACTAAAAGTTAATTTTATAAAAAAAATAAATAAAAAAAAAAATAATAAATAAATAAATGAATAAAATGTTACCTAGGGCCTAAATGGACTAAACAAATGTAATGATAAATAATGCGATTGTAAAATTTACTAGCATTTTCTGAGTAAAACTATGTTTCTACACCTTTTTTTTATCTTTCTTGACTTTGTTGACACTGCCTTATTCCCTTTATCTCAGAGCAAATCAGGATTTTAGTGGCACTAACTGGACTAAATTAAACAAAACCTAGCTGTATCTTACGATAAACTGCATCTGGATGATACCAGCTTCATTAAACATTTGAAAACGAACAAATTCAAATCTTCAGATCTCATTCAGTAATCTCAATACTGAAAACTAGTAGACAAATGAGTCAGAGTGAAACATAATGTATCTGCTCTTACTTCCTGGAATTTCTCCTCGGCACAGTTTCACACCATCACGGGCACCGTGTGTGCATGCGAACACATACGAACGCATACACAGACGCAGATTTACAAGGTTGAAACAACAAGTTTCTAGGCAAATTATCATCAAATCTTATTTGTCAGCTGACATTTTTCCAACAGGGCTATTGCTGTTTACATTGGAAGCATTCACTAGAATTGACTTATGGTTTGACTTCCCGTCCTGACGGCTGTGAGCGAGAACCGAGCAGAATGAATCACATGTTCCCACACTTCACACAATAACACCTTATAAGTATAGATATTAAACTTATCAGTGTTTTACCGCAGTAACAATTTCACACGTGTAGTATTTTAAAATGTTGAAATATGGTTCAAAATGACGGTCTTGTAAACAAAGAGAAATTGAGGTCTTTCCCAGGCCTTGAAAACCACTGTGGGCATAGATGTTTGGTAAATGTGGGTACGAATGTATGGTAAATGACAGTCTGCAGCATCTTGCGACACGTATACACTCATCTGGTGCTCTGAGATGATGTGCTCATTTGTGACATCACAGATGCAGCAATGGGTTGTGTCACTGATGATGTCACAGACTGAGTTAGCAGAAGTTCTGAGCAGACAGACGAGGTTTACAGACGGAAAATACTCCATTGCCAGTACAAAATGCACTCTTGAGTGTTTTTAATGGATGTAATTGATACTTAGTGTACTGGTCCAAATGCCAAGATAGTGTTAAGTATATATATTTTATTTTTTTGTTAAACCCTTTTATGAATTTGTAGTACATTGTGACACACTGGTATATGCATGTATATGTTTCTGTATTATTATTATTATTATTATTATCATCATTATTTTCATTATATACTAACATCTTTTAAACTTTTAATTAAAAAAATAAATTAATTTTCATCATCATCCAACCAGGACAAACTATATTTCGTTGGAAAGGTCTAAGACTCCTAAATAGATATTTCACCGCTGTTTTTTGTCGAAAGAAGGGAAAAAAAGATAATATTGTGAAATCTTATTACAATTTTCTGTTTTAATATATTTTCAAATATATTTCCTGCATCATTACTTCACTCTTCAGTGTCACACGATGATCTTTCCAAAATAATTATAATATGATGATTTGCTGCTCAAAAAACATGTTGTATTATCAGTGTTGAAAACAGTTTTGCTACTTAATATTTTTATGTAAATGTGATATATATATTTTTTAATATAATTGTTGAATGAACAGTTCAAAAGAACAGAATTTATTTGAAATAAAAATATGTTGTAACATTATAAATGACGTTACTGCTACCTATTAATTAATTTCTGTTCAACTTTTGAACAGTAGTGTAATGTGTAATTAAATATTAAAAGCAAGTGTTACAAAAATACAAATAAAAAATTATTTTTACTTGGAGTCTCAAACCTTTGAACCCCACTAGATGGCCCTGTAGCTGCAGATCCACTTCCCGATTTTTCACATCTGTGAGATCAGGAATCCTGTGAATGTGGTTTTGACCTCTGCTGCTTAAATGAACACTACTCATGATCTCAGTCGTGTAGGTTTTACATACATACATATATCAGAACAAATGAGTAATCCCTGACAAATTATAGATCAACCGTCTTTCACATTTACAATCAGTAAGAGGAAAGTGGATACCCATCTTACCGAAATGCACATTTCCTCATTTGTGCTCTTTAGGGTGAGAAAAAAACTCTGTACATTTATCATGTCAACCTCATGAAAATAACCTCCTGTCTGACTAACAGGGCTTGCCCCTCGCCAAGCTGCCAGGAAGTGCTCAAAGAGTTAAGTGATGCCTGTATGAGTCACACCTTGCGAATATGTAGATATTCCTGACATGTGTGGTCGAAAACCAGGAACGTGTATCACCATGATTTTTTGACAGGATTTCAGCTGCTGCTGTCTAAATATGAGAGTGGAGGTCAAAAGTTTCATGAGTGAATTTATATAGGTTGCTGTCACTTGTCAGTTGTTCTTCCTCGTTCCTTACCGTAATGTCAATGCTGGAATCTATGTGTGATAGTAAACCCCGTGGGGTTTCACTAACAAGCAACATCGTTATGCTGCTGTCAAATTAAACTTAAAACTTGATGCTTTTCCATTACCTCTGTGCTGTGCAGTTTCTCTGACCTTCCAAACCTGCTGTTTATATCCGGAAGGAAATGTCTAAAAGTGGAAAAGAGACAGAACATGCGAGGACTGTGCATCTTTTTCCTTATGACACATCGCAGGTTTGTGAAGCATTAGTCTTTTTAAAGCATCACTGGAACAATATGAAAAGAATTTATTGCAAATAAACGTTTGCAAAATTAATCAGCGTTTATGCAGATACTGTCCATTTTGTACACTTAATCGTGCAACTGACCAATCAGAATCAAGTATTCCGGAAAATGCAATGAACTGAATTGTGCATGAACTCTGTAATTTTGGATTTTTTGGGGGATATTCTATTATTATTTCTATATTTGGAAAAATGTAGCATTAAGTCACTTGCTCATCAATGGATTCTCTGCAGTGAATGGGTGCCGTCAGAATGAGAGTCCAAACAGCTGATTAAAACATCACAATAATCCTCAAGTAATCCACATGATTCCAGTCTATAAATTGACATTTTTTAAAGTGAAAAATTGCTTGATTGTGAGAAAAAAATCCACTGTTTCACTGTTGCTTCCAGCTAAAAGACAAGTCCACTATCCATGATATTACTCAATCCAGTGATAATGATTTAAAACTAAAATGGCTTAAAGGTCCCCTGAAATGCTTAGAAACACACAACGTTACTCTACGTGTTGACGTAATTTTAACTGAAACAGGAAGACAGGGCGGGACATATCAAGCAGCCCCACCCCTTTTTAAAATAGCCAATAGTGTTCGTTTATATCACAGCTTGGGCTAGAGCCGTTCAAAGCCATTGAGCTCCGTAAAGTCGCATTTGACAGGGTATGCCAGCCACAATCTCATCCATATTGCTATAAAATATAGCATTCTGTGTAGAATTCAAATAGCTCCGATGCATTTTGTGGTCTGCGCCGACTCGCGCATGTGATCCGTTCCATACTATTGTGTTTCTGGACCAGAGCGGAGTGTGTGTGTGGTGCGGTGGTTAGCGTGACACAGCGCGAAACCAGACTTCTTTTTTTCCTCAATGGAAAGCATATTTACACTGTTTTAATTGCTCCCTGTCCCCTATATAGTGCACTACGTGCCATTCACTGTACAGAAAATACTAATTCTGTGGACAAGTGACCGATTTCAGCCGCGGCTTCAGCGTCTATTTTATAGTGTAGGGGGCGGGCGCTTCGGATTCTAGAGAACATTTGATTGGACAGAAAGTTTGATGAGAAGCTGAAGTACGACGTGATGTCAAAAAAATCGTTGAGCCGTTTTGGTGGAAGTGACGAACTGCAAGTTTTGAATGCTTATATCTTCTAAATCCGAATTTTGGCACCGTTTTAGAGCACACTGCCTTATAGATAACCTTAAGACTAACATATTGATACTAACACCCAAAAAACTTTAATTTTCATTTCATGGGGACTTTAAGGATGGATTTGTTTATTAAAAACATGCAACTTTTCACTTCACAAGACATTAATTGGTGGACTGGAGTCGTGTGGATTATTGTGATGTTTTCATAAGCTGTTTGTACTCTCATTCTGACGGCACCCATTCACTGTACTGGTGAGCAAGTGGTGTAATGCAAAATTTCTCCAAATCTTTTATGAAGAAGAAACAAACTCTTCTACATCTTGGATGGCCTTTGGCAGAGAAAATTTTCATCAAATGTTCATTTATGAGTGAACTGTTCCTTTAAGAGCTAAAATGCAAATAATTAATCATATAATCATTTTAATATGTCTGAAAGCAAAAGAGGATAATAAGAATGTAAAATTATGTACATAAATGTATGCAAAAAACAAAAATCAGATTAAACATCACAGTCTGTGTGGGACCCCTTCAACTGAACTCCACAATAAACTAGGACTAGGAGGGGAAAAGTATATGCAAATACTAATAACTGAGTCATTTCCTGCAAGTACTGTATGTTCAGCTTCAGTTTTCACATCTGCTCTTGAAATTACAAAAACAGCACGAGGTGACATTAAACCACAAAATGTGCCATTGATGACGAACTGCAGCTGCCATGGCTGTATTGATTCCTAAATCCAAAAACTGTGATAATAACAGGTTTCACACCTCATCAAAGTCTAAAACAGACATTTTAATCCAAGTTTGCCACTACTGTTGCGTTTAAATTCATATTCTTTTTTAATTTGGAACTTCTCTGTCTGCAGAGCTTGTGGTTTCCTCCTCACCACCATCTTCACACCTGTGTTCCCATAAGCTTGAATGGAGCTGGTAGTGTGCATGGTTGACTGTCAGGGCTTTTTTTTTTTTGGCCTCTAAACACTAAGCGTGCATTCTGATTTGAGGAAATAAACAATAAGAACTAAGAAACGAACTAAAAACAAATGTCTTCATAACACGTGTGTTCCTGTGAAGAGCTGCTCTTTGATGGTTTGGAGCATCATTTTTAACTTCCTGTAACGGTTTTTACGCCTCTGCGCAAATGCATTAGAATTCTTCCACTTTCTGTCAATGTAAATGTCAACTGAAAACAATATGCGTCAATTATTCGTAAAAATCCATGCTTTGGACCAATGTTTGCCATGCGTCATAGCTTTATAATGTGGTGTTACCATCTACACAAATGCAGTAAAAAAAATTAAAATTGTGGATGACATTTTACATTAATGTCTCATTAATGCATTAATCTAGTTAATGTTAATTTCAAATGTAATAATACATTGTTAAAACCAAAAGTTGTATCTTATATGATAATAATTTAATTTAAAGTGCTGAGCTAACATTAACTAATAATGAACAGTTGTATTTTTATTAATTAACATTAACAAAGATTAATAAATAATGTAACAAATGTATTGCTTATTGTTATAATGTTAATAAACTAGATTAAAATTCTTTAGAAGTTTTTTTTTTCATTGTTAGTTCATGTTAACTAATTAAATAATTAATGTTAACAAATGGAACCTTATTGTAAAGTGTTACCAAATTGTGAAATATTATTACAATTAAAAATAACTTTTTTTCTATTTTAGTATATTTTAAGATGTAGATTATTTCTGTGATGAAAGCTGAATTTCCAGCAACTCAAGTCTTCAGTGTCACATGATCCTTCAGAAATCAGTATAATATGCACATTTACTGCTCATTAGATATGTATTATCATTATGTTGAAAACAGTAAAGAAACAATTCTTATTAATATTATGTTGAAAACATTTGTGCTGCTTACTTTTTTTTTTCTGGAAACTTTGATCAATTTTCTCAGGATTCTCCGATGAATAGAAAGTTTAAAAGAACAGAATTAAAAATAGAAATATTTGTAACATCATAAATGTTTTTACTGTCACTTTCAATCAATTGAATGCATTCTTGCTGAATAAATTAATTTCTTTCCGTGAAGAAAAAATAAATAAATAAACAATCCCAAACTTTTGAATGATAGTATATCTAATGTAGACTTCCTTGACTTGAATTATATAAATGGCAGTATGAATATGTTTAGGGAAAATGGTGTGACATTGCTGTAAGAAAGAAACGAGGACCGCTATCTAGACTGTGCTTGGTAAGGAAACAGCGCCCTGCACTCTGGACACCTCTGTAAACCTGGGGGGGGGGGATCTTTTTTGACAGAAAGATCCAACATACAACCTGCAGCACCTGTAATGACAAAACCCAATCCAATGTCAACACCACACACCCCGCTAAAAAGGAAAGTTAAAAGAACTCTAAAATAAAGCGTTCACTCTTGCGCTGTACCGATTTATTTTTGTTAGGAGACTTATCCTAACTTAGGGGAATTTTAAATATGTTCGAGTTTGAACAATACAACTGGAGAGGGATTGTATGGCCTGCTTTCCAGCAAAAGTCCCGGCCTTAAATTAAATATCCAAACAACCTTTGTATGGTTTTTACTCTTGGGAGGCCTGTCATAGGCACAGCGAAAAAGCAATGAAATGTAATGCAGGAATGAAGCGGGCTGGTTTTGGTTTGACTATTTTCACTGGAATGTACCGTTAGTCTTCAGCTGAGCCAGTGTTCTTCAGAGCTTTATACAATATATGCACTGTTTAGTCTTTCTCTTTGGGCCTAGTACTAAATCTGTTTTACCATCACAAAGAAATACTGACAATACTGTATGATTAAATAGCATTTCTTGGCATTGTCGATAAGCATATTAAAACTGCACTCATATAACAAGTATGTTTTTGTTGAATCTTCAGCCACAAACATGTACGCAAACAGTTAATACATCTTGCCATGTTTGACAGCTCAAAGTGAACCTCAGGCAAAAAATGCAAGCCTAAACCTGAGAACAAGACTTCACACACTGAAGAATTAAACATCATGCTGTAAAATCACACATTGTGAATAAATTACTGGAGTATGTTTTACAAAAAAAAATACTTTCAGTCATTCTACTTTAAAAATATGTTTTTAATTCAATGTGTTACTTGCCATTTATTTGCAATTACTGTTTCTACTGAATTACTGAAAAATTAGTACCTAATAATCTATAAATGTTTTGTTGCCTTATATAAACTGTCAGTTGGGCTCAATATTCATTGAGTGCTATGTTAATCTGACTGTACTTTCACTCTGACATCTCTCACTATGAGGAACATACTCATCCAGCGGCGATGATTCAGAGTGTCTAAAAACATTACTTTTTAGTAATACTGAAATCATGGCAATATTGATATATTTTCAGGGATTATTTCATGTTATAATTTAGGAGACGCTTGGCAAGTAACAATACGAGAAACGTCATATCTTTTTATACAAATATGATGTAAAAATCTGACGTGTCTGCAGAAATTTGGGGATTTTTCTCTTTCTTTAATCTTTTTCTTTCATTTTCCATCAACACTGTCTACAACTCAGAGACAGTGAGACATGGTGGATGGAAACCACTCACCCCTGTGGTTATTTTTACATTTTAAACAAGCCCCCACATGGAACAAAGCCACTGGAAGATATGATCTAAGTCACCTGTAATTCATACTGTACATGAAGGTCAACAAAAATAAAAATTTAAAAAATAATATTCATGTGACAGACAGAGGGTAGATTCTCAAAAGATCCTAACTATGAAAAATACTCTCAAAACTGACTCTTAAATAAAGGGTCCAAAAAGGGGGTGTTCACAGTGAGGCCATAAGAGAATCACCTTAATAACCTAAAACAACTTCTTTACACAATTAGGAATGTTTTGTGCAAGATGTTAAAAGTTCTTAATGGAACCATCAATGGCAATAAAGAATCTTTATTTTTAAAAGTGCATATTCGAAAGTGATGTTATCTTAAAGCAATAATTAACCTAAAATAAAATCAACATTTTGGCATCATTTACTCACTTCAATGTTGTTCTTAATAGTCGTTGTTTTTAATGACTTTTTTTTCTTCGGTGAAACACAAAAGGTTTCTGAAGAATTTCTTGAAGAATTTTTTAACATTAAAAAGGAAAATGAGAACTGAGGCTTGAAAAAAATAACAAATAAAAGCACACGACTATGTCATAAAAGTGTCTTCTGAGACCATATGGTAGCTTTATGTGAGGAACAGACCAAAATGTAAGTCATTATTCATCTCTCCATCTCCACAACGAATTCTTGTGAGAATAAATAAAAGAGGTACTCTTTTGATATGATTCTTCTTGTGAATCAGTTGTTCTGGTTCACGCAAAACTGGTCTGTAGTTCATAAACCACACTGATCTGGTTCTCAAGTTCAACACACTGATTCAGTGACCTGGTTAATGAATGGTTATGATTGTTTTTATTATTATTATTATTAAATCAGTTTTAAATTATGTAAATAGAAAGTCATATGGGTTTGGAACTACAAAAGGGTCAATAAGTGTATCTATGCATGTCTGTCTGTATTTATTTATTTAATTGTGAATCGGTACTTTAGTGACAATAACAAAGCTCTTGATTTTGTTCAAGCAAACATCAAAAAGGATGTTAATGCTTCTAACAGTTCAGGTTAAATAAGTATTCATTCCATTCCTCTAATTCAATATAATAATTTGGCATTTGAATTTGAAGATGAAAGGTTATAAGCCATTAAAATACGCAGAACACTTTAACAGCTAGATTTATATTTCCCATGCTAAATTTATTTGGAACAACGTGTCAGTGCTAATACGTAAACTGAACGTAGGAAATTTTAAATGACGTTTATGATGTTTATGAACTCTTGGATTGGTTCAAATGGCAATATGGCCTACTGTACGCTGTACTTTCCATCTGAGTGTATCTAAGATCTAACACAGTTGAATGGGGGACAGCGTGATTCAGATACGTTGCCGACATCCGCTGAGCACAAAATCCCTTCCATGGGTGTAGACACACAATGCCCCCCTCTATCTGTCTGCATGATAGTCAATACTGAAATGACTCAACCATGATGCTCAACAACTCTCTTGACATTTGAGGTCTTTTTGCTCCTCAACAGCGTTGCATACTGAGCAAAGCTGTGGCAACATTTTCAAATCAATTCAGTGTGAATGTGTCTAACCACACATCCAAAGACCTTGACAATGACATCAACATTTCTAAAATGTCGTATTTCAGGGCCGCTATTCCAATATTTGACCACAATAAATGTATTTGGACACTTAAGTCACGCTTACAAATGTCATTGCATTACATTGCACTATTTATTAGTTGCGTTTTTTTGTAACTTTTTAGTGTTGTTTTTGAAGAAATTAAGTATATTTTAATTTTTATAGTTTCAGTGTTCAGTTTAATTTTAGTGAAAGTTTTAGTAATTTTATTGTGTGTTTTTGCAACATTTTTAGTAGTTATATAGTAGTGTGTGTGTGTATATATATATATATATATATATATATATATATATATATATATATATATATATATATATATATATATGTGTGTGTGTATGTATTTATAATTGGGGGATAACCCTGGCCAACATCCTTTTTTTTTTTTTTTTTTTTCCTCGAATACAGAGACAAATAATTTTGCCATTAGTTACAAATATTAGCTTTTCTACACATCCTATTGAATAGGTCATGAAAAAAAGGCTTAATTCAATTGTTTCACACGTTTTAAATGTATTTTCATTTTAAGTTTAGGCTTGATTTGAACGTCCAAAAGCGTTTAAATACTTTTTGAGGCCACTGTTCATCTTATTCCTGCATGCGCTCTATGAATCCTGAAGTATTGACGCATTTAGACTTTGCATATCCAATATCTTTCCAAGACCGGGTTTTCCAATACAGACAGATTGCGCCCTTGAGACCATTTGACAAAAAGCCAAGAAAGTTTTCTGAAATTCAATTAATTTACTTCCTGTCCACAATCTGAATCTATCCCACACCATCATCCTCATGCCATCTTTATTTACGCGGCTGGTGGAATAGTGGGATTCCTGCACATGTGGGAATGTGGGCCGTCGACCAAAATCAGCAGTTTCCAACCACACAATCCCCCGCCACTGAAGGAACACAAGGAAAACTGGCACAAAAGGTATTTTCTGTAAATGATAGCTTTATATTAAATAAATAAAACTCCTACTTCTGCGAATACACGTGACTTCTTTGTAAAAAACACTCCATCCTTGAGATCTGTTTATCAGTATCTGTATTTTAATACAGTATTTATGTATGTTTCAAGGTCTAATCTCATTGTAGAAGACAATGTAAAAGAAAAGGAAGGCCATTGGTTTGAAAAAAATCTCAAACATAACAGCAGTTCAAACACACCGTCATTGACTGATTTGTTAGAAACGTGTGTCTTGTGCTGGCAGGCTTATGAATGTGCCTGTTCAAACAAACCGATTGTAGAGAGACATTGCTGAGGTCTGAGGTAAAGGCACTTTCACCAAACATGGAGGGCAGGAAGAGAAATGAGGCCAGAATAACTGAGCCCTCCTCCTTCAGCTCATTGTTCTCAATTACCTCTCCACCTCTAAATGGCTTTCACTCACTCAGCTGCTTAAAATGATCTGATGTTGTCTTCTGTCTTGTAGAATAGACAATTTAACATCTGTGCTGCCAGTAGGCAACTATCTTAAAATGTGTGCTGTTTGTAATGTTTCTGCACAGGCTGATATTGCACTCACTTAAACGTATACTGACACCTAGTGGCCTGGAGGCAGCAACGCACAACAACAAAAGTTATCGTACAAACGGCGGTAATGCACTTTTATCATAAAGGCCACGATATACTCAAAATGAAGTTCTTTTTCGTTCTTCGTTTAGGGGTAAAACGAAGTTTGAAATACCCGAGCAGCGGTATACAGTTGGCGAACATCCTGATGCCGCCCACTCTGATGAAAGCAACGTTTATATAAATATGTAAATATATGCTGCATGGTTTCCTCTCAGTAGCAAAATAAACACAACAAAAATGGAGAAAAAAGCAAGATTTTTATATATATATATATATAAAAATCTGAGCAACATGGGTATGTTTGCACGAGCTCTGCAAATTAGCACTCCCGTGAAGTCACGTGTATTTACATGGCACTTTATTCAATATATTGCTTAAAAGTAACCAGCAGTATTAAACATGAAAAATAGTGTCAGTGTCTCATTTCATCAGAAGCACAACTTTATTTGCTACTATAAAGAGGCTCTCCACTGTGTTCAGTTTTTACCCGTGGACATCTCACCTCCAAGGACGAAATTAACCTAGAGAAGTGTTACGCGTGAAAGAAGGCGGAGCCTCAGCGCACACCTCCTATGACGTAATCGCCACGGACCAATGGTAGTACGAAGGTGTTTTGCAGTCGGAACAAACATTTCTGGAAAGTTCGCTTTGGCAAGCCATTTTGAACTCCCAAAACGAACTTCGTTGTGGCCAGATTTTGTTCAAAATTATGTCACATCATGTCATTCTTCGATTTCGCCTGAAGTATATCAGGGCTTTAAAGGGTTAGTTCACCCAAAAATGAAACTTAGCCCATGAATTACTCACCCTCAAGGCATCCTAGGTGTATATGACTTTCTTCTTTCAGACGAATCCAGTCGGAGTTATATGAAAAAAATTATTTGATCTTTCAAGCTGTTTAATAGCAGTCAATGGGTGTTGCAGTGCACCAGTCCAAAAGAAGTGAAATAAAAAGTGCCCATCTATAATAAAAACTCACATGGCTCCGGGGGGTGAACAAAGTCCTCCTGTAGCAAATAGATGCATTTTTTGTAAGAAAAATAACCATATTTAAAACCTAATAATCAATTTAATCTAGCTTGCGCTCATTGTTGTAAACGGAAGCAGTTCCGGGCGGATAACATAGGACATCGGCTTGATTTTTACCTCTATTTTGAAGTTACTATAATCTGCCTTTGCATTGTCTGCAAAAAGTGAGGTCACACCAAGGCAAAAAGCCGTAACTTCCACATTACCAATATTTGATTGCTGATCACCATTTACAAAATCGTTACAGTAACACCTGTATAAAATCTAGCGATCATGGGCTGTCTCAAAGGCTATTGCATTAAGTAATGTGACTGTATTTGAATTGTTTTTAATTGTTTTTGACCGTAACAAGCTGACTAAAAGTTAAACATGTGAGTGGATACCGTTTTGCAACCAGTTTATTTGCAATGCTCAGTAACATAAAAGAATGCTAGACATAGCGTAATTGCTTTTATATTGACTTGAATGAAATAGACTAACATAAAATAACGACTTGTGGATTGATGTGAATGCCAGCAAGCAGGAATAATGCTCAGAATGCTTGTGGATTAAACATCTCCGATGACGTTTGTCGGCATGGATTGATTTTATCGGGTTACAAGAAAAGGTGGGATATGGATTTAATTGCGAACTGTTAGTACCGATTTTATGATTGCTACATGCTACGGCATTTGAGTCTACACGTATCCAACAAGAAGTGACTGCATTACAAAAAGGAAAATAATAATAAACAAAATATTTAATGGTTATTCATGATTACGTATTGCTGCCAAGGTATATCTAGTCTTTACAGTGCTTTGTTATATGGAGCTGTTTGGTAGATCGTGATCTATCTAATTCGTTTGTCAAATAAAGTGCATAAGTGACAGATCAGATATATGAAAGTATACAAGGTACACCATAATTAAAATGCGGCAGACTTTAATGGTCAGTAAAACAAAGGTAAAACACCGTATAACTCCAAGCCGTGTTAATATATGTGATATTATAAAATATCACATATATATTATAAAAAAATGTTTTGGTGTTGTCCAAATGCAATTTACACCACTTTTCCATCACATAATGTTATTAAACACAATACATAATTTGGTATGTGATAGAAATTATACAGTGGTGGAAATTATCATGACTTGCAGAAAACAAAATGACAAGAAATCTGCTATGATGCATACACTGTTGAACTGCTGTTAGTAGACAAAATAAATCAACTAGTGAGAGAGTGAAAGGAATGAGAGTTCTCTGCTGAAAACAGTAGAAACCATCACAGAATTTGTAATGGTTTGACTGGTTAAAATGGGAATTGTATTGGTTTTAATGGAAACTGTAATGGTCCCTGTGGGTTTCTACTGGTGATTTGTCACCTTTTATTGTTGGCTTGTTAAATGGTTAATAGTTGCAGTGCAATGCAGTTGCTAAGGTGTTCTGTTTGTTTTAGGATGTTGATATGCATTTGCATGAAAGTTCTATGTTTTTTGCATCTGCTAATATGTTCTGATCTGAGAGGCATTAGAGTTGTTAGGGTATTATGTGTGGTTGCTATGCAGTTGCTAAGATCTTCAGAGTGTTTTTAGCACATCATGTTGTTGCTAAGGTGTTCTGTGTGTTTGATGTGCAGTTGCTAGGGTGTGCTGTGCAGTTGCTATGCAGTTGCTAAGATCTTCAGAGTGTTCTTAGCACATTGCTCTGTTGTTGCTAAGGTGTTCTGTGTGTTTGTTGTGCAGTTGCTATGCAGTTGACAGGGTGTTCTGAGTGTTTTAACATGTTGTTATGAGGTTGCTATGCAGTTCCAAAGTTTTTTTTAGCTTGCTGGCACATTGCTATACATTTGTTAATGTGTTCTGTGTAGTTGCTATGGAATTATTAATGTGTTCAGAGTTTTTATATCACTTGCAATGTAGTTGCTAGCGTGTTCTGTGTTGTTGCTCTGCAGTTGCTAGGGTGTCCTGTGCTGTTGCTATGCAGCTGCTAGGATGTCCTGAGTGGTTTTAGTGTGTTGCTATGCAGTTACTAGGGTATATCCTTCAATATAAGCCAAAGGGATGTGTTCTGCCTGTTGTTATCATTCATCAGGCCACAAACACCCATACAAACACTGATAAGTTACACATTACATTTTAATACTTAGGGTTAAGGACTTAAGTGTGTTAAAGTGTCCTGATATATGTTAATATGTTGTTTTAGGGTTGCTAGGATGTTCTTTGTGGTTGCTATTCAGTTGCTAAGGTGTTCTAAATGGTTTTTAGCATGTCACTAAGCAGTTACTGGGTCTCTCCTTCAATGTAAGTCATTGTTATAGATGTTTTGCCTGTTTTTATCATCCAGCAGATAAATTACTACAAACACCAAGGGATAAGTTACGCACACAAATACAATACTTATGGTTACATTTTTAAACATGCCGCTAACACTGTTTAGATTATTCTATACTGTTTGTGCTGTTGACATGTACTGCTGTTCTCTTTAATTATTTCCCTGCCATTGACAAAATTTTCCGACTTTCCATGTTTTCACTGTTATATGGTAGGAGGCGCTATTACACATCTTCTGAAAGAGTCCTGCAACTCTGGATCAAAACATGGTAAAGAAGAAGCAGAAACAAGCAATCACATATGTAAGCAGATGCATATGTAAAATAACGTGCTCATCAAATATTAACCAGCATATAAATCATTATCAAATAAAATGGCAGCCCACACAGCAAAATCCCCAGTTAAATCAACTCTGCTCAGAGTACATATTGTCCCAATCTACAGAATGTTAAAGTAACACTGAAGCAGAGTTAAAGTTAATGAGATAATTAAGCAATTAAATAAGTGATGATTGAACATTAGTGATGAACACCTGCTGTTAACAATGCTGAAGATGAACAACTTCTGCTCAGGCTATTAGACATGAAAACTTATCACACAATCCTCAACAGTGTTAACTCTGCTTCAGTGTTACTTTAACGGTCTGTAGATTGGGACAGTATGTACTCTGAGCAGAGTTGATTTAACTCTGGGGATTTTGCTGTGCAGGAAGTGGTGTAGGACTGTGCAAGCTTTGGGCCATGTGTCCACCAAAGTGTTTTAGCCAGCTCAGAACACCAGGGGCAAGTTCAAGCTCAAACCGGTGTGCACCGTTTTGCTACGGTTTCCGGTTTGAACGACCCGTTTCCTGGAAATGGTGTGCAACGGGGTTTAGTATTAAACACGTATTTATACCGATTTCATCAGGCTCCAAAAATTCTTCAAAAAGAACACAAAGAATGGCCTTCTCAGCTGTCATAGTTGCAACTCTTGCGTCATCAGAACAGAGTGTTCAACGCACCACCGTTTCCGTTTAAAAAACATTTTGCACCGTTTTTGTCGGGGCTGAACGCAGCCCAGGCGTTCTGCGGAAAATGCCTAGCTGTGAACGCTTGAGAGCACTTCTGAGGCGCAGCGGTTGGTCGGTGAGGAATTTGTCCCACCCATCCTCCACTGTGATTGGACGGCTGACTAAAAAGTGACAGTGTTGAGCACTGCGTTTTACCCAAAGTTGAACATTCTTCAACTCTCTGTACAAAAAAAATATAAAAAATGAATAAATGCTCAGTGCCTAATCACACTCCTGGCATTTAAAAAAACGTGGCACTCCCATTGAAAACAATTGCAAAAAAAAATGTTAGCCTCGGGGAAAAAGCGCTTTGGTGGACACATGGCCTTAGGGGTGTTGATGGAAGTGATCAACTCCATGTTTTGATCATCATTCTGATTCAGATCCAGATCAGTCTGTGACCAAAACACGATTTCCTCACGATTTTGCTTTTTTTTATGAAACATACAGTAAGTGTTGATAAAAAAGAATGCATGAAGCTAGAATTGTGTTGTTGTTTAGAGGCTCTGTTCTTTCTTTTGACATAATTGCTCAAACATTCATACAACAAAATATTCTAGGGGCTGTGAAAATGTTGTGAATATGATAAAAAAATGCTAGCAATGGCTGGCAACTTAAAAAAAAAACGCTGGTGGGGAAAGAGTTAAGGTCAACTAGGTCGTTAAGACATTCACTAACGTCAATAAACCACCTGATCTTGAAGGACATCAAATGTTTGGTCAAGGGAAAACCAGTGCACCCACTGCGAGTTATTTTGAGTTCTGGAGACGCTGCAGGCCCTCCTGCGCAAGGCTCACACACTCTGCAGCCGGCACACAACAATGGGTGCAGGATGCTGTGGTCAGCATTTGTGTGCGGCGTGATCTTCACACCACCGTGAGTGGAGAGACCATGACGTGGGTTGGTCAACAGAACAACATAACTCAGCTATGAAGCACACACTGGTTTCCACAGTAAGAAACTAATTAACCAGCTAAGCTACGATTGCGCAGGTGTTTTTATAATGTGATGTTCACATTCACAAGTACATTCTGAAGACATGAAGAAGCAATACTAGAAACAGAACCAGAAAATCAATATTAACAAATAATGAAGGTGTTTAACAGCCCATGCCATTAAAATCTGACCTGTTCAGAAAGTATAAACATTGACATCAAAGCAAGAATTTAAATATAACTAGTAAAGTGGGCCTAATAGAAATAAAAAATAAAAATAAAACAAAAAAACTGAGCATTTAAAGGAACAGTTCACCCAAAAAAATATATTCTAACATCATTTACTAACCCTCATTCCATTCCAAACCTGTATTGCTTTCTTTATTCTTTTAAAGAATTGTTGCATCCATTCAGTGAAAGCCAATGGGATCCAGTGCTGTTTTGGACCCCATTGGCTTTCTTTTATGGGTGAACTGTCTCTTTAAATCCCACTGTCTTTTGAGACATGCTTTTGGACAGCATGAACTTCATAAGATAAAGTGAGTCAACTTCATGGCCTAGTATAAAGTCCACCTTCAGAAGATCATATATTATGATATACTTTTGGTTGATCTTTGACTGTGTCTTTCCTCTCTGTCTATATTTTTTGTGTGTGTAAAATTAAAATTAGATGTGTACAGTGGAATATTTTTTTTTATCAGGTAACAAGCTCTACGCAAATACACTTCCCGTTTTTACTGAACTATTTTAATACAAAAAAAGCAAGACAGTATTTTTGATATTTGTACATAGTACAAAGGTCATCAGTGACTTGAAATGCTTATTTTGATAGTCTTGATAAATTATATGTCAGGTTTTAGACTACACTGTAAAAAAAAAATCCATAAAATTTACGGTAAAAAAACAGCAGCTGTGGTTGCCAGAATTTTACCGTAATAAATACAGTAGCAATGTTTTAGGTTTTAACTTAAATTTACAGTTAAATACCATAATTTTACTAACTGATATAATGTTACTATACCAACCTGTTGAAGAACTGAAATCTGTTTTGTACCTTTGTAATACACTGATAACCACCAAATGCAGGTGGTGATGAGAAAGTCACATGATGAACCAAAGTCCATCACAAACAGCTTTTAAATAAATAACATATATAGAAGGTGCACAGTGTCATTCACACAAACGCTAAACACCATCATGGTAACACACGTGACACTGAAATAATGCAATAAACATTCATTTAACAACATTAGGTGTAACACATAACCCTAATATACAAAACTGATAAGAAAAAACTAAGAAGAAACATAGATATTTCAACAAAAAAACATCAAATTTGAAATGTAACACAGGGAATTCTGGGAATGTCAATTTACGGTTATTCACTG
>NW_015505915.1:346398-377467 GCF_001515645.1 Sinocyclocheilus grahami | reverse complement strand
CTTTGTAATACACTGATAACCACCAAATGCAGGTGGTGATGAGAAAGTCACATGATGAACCAAAGCTCATCACAAGCAGCTTTTAGATAATAACATATATAGAAGGTGCACAGTGCCAATCACACAAACGCTAAACAGCATCATGGTAACACACGTGACACTGAAATAATGCAATAAACATTCATTTAACAACATTAGGTGTAACACATAACCCTAATATACAAAACTGATAAGAAAAAACTAAGAAGAAACATAGATATTTCAACAAAAAAACATCAAATTTGAAATGTAACACAGGGAATTCTGGGAATGTCAATTTACGGTTATTCACTGCAAGTTATACAGTATTTTTCACTTCCAAAAACGGTATACTACCGTAAAATTTATGTCCAATACATGTAATGTCCAATACAGTTTTTCGCCGTATATAGTAGGGGAATTTACCGTTAACCATTTAACAGGTTTTTACTGTAGCATTTTTACAGTCTTTTACCGTTAAATTCACGGTCATGTTTTACAGTGTAGACTTCATATACTAAAATTGTCAAATAATGAGATGCACGTTGATACATGTATTATAGCAGACAAAAATATATTACGAGTAATATAATAGCACCATTGTTTCGATTTTAATGTGGGAGGTACAGTAAAGTTTCCATCAAAATCGTTTTATATCAAACTCTATCTCTTAGTCTAGTGTGGGTATTCACTTTTTTTTTCCCCATGAAAGAGGATGCGAGTTTAAATTCAAGATCTTTAAGCTGTTAGTTTGGTAGCCTATTGTCTTTAAATATTAGTCATAGTTAAGTAATATGGTTCTACATATCCTTATATTTAGCTTTACTGCTGACACGAATATAGAGTGGTTTAGCTTCATCAACATCGGCTGATTTGAAGCTGATTCAGGAGAAAGTTGCATTAAGAAATGTTTTGTAAGGCCTAAAATCTTAACTTTACTTACTTCCTGTTTTAAAACCTCAAATGTACAACTGGTCATTGCCAGATTTGACCATCTTCTAACATGTGTCTCTGACGTCATACTGCGGTTCAATAATCTATCAGACATGACAGTGAACTTTAACTGCAGTATAATAACATTCCTGCTTCCCGCTGTAAACTACTTATTCATTATTGTGTCAAAAGGTGGAATAATCTTTAGATAAAGATAGAGGGCCAAAAGACATTTTGGGTTAAAAGCAGTGATATATTTATTTAAATGTAATAAGTAATCAGGACAAATACTAGTCATTCACTTAAATGAGGTAATAGGCTTTATAATGGAGGAAACTCAAACATACATGTTGATATTTAAGTGAAAGTGTTGCTATGGAAAATATACCAATAATGCTAAACAATGAGCAAACACCAACAGTGGTTTAAAATGAGGACACGGTTATATAATAGACTGTTTGTCTGTTTTGTCGTGACATTTAACCCTCCCCCGCTCATCCTCCACTCGGAACTGTTTTTAAACGTGTAAATTATGAAATTAATGAAGTCATTGATGATTGTAGCTGTTCAATTTCAAAAACGATTAAAAGGGTTTTTTTTTTAAATCCATAACAATTTGTATGGAGTCTTAAGAACAACTTTATTTTTTAGTATTTATTTATTAGAATCATTGTGTGTGTGTGTGTTATTTTGTCTTTTTGGAGACTTGGAATAGGTTATAGTGTACAAATAATATGGGCTATAATACTTTTTTTTTTGTCATTATTTTATGTTATTTTATTTTATTATTTATTTAATTGTTATTTTTGCATTATTTTGTCTTTGGAGACTTGGACTATAGTGTACAAGTAATATGGGCTATCATATTAGATCCCCCCCCCCCACATTATTTTATGTTATTTTATTTTATTAAATTTTTTTTGTGTTATTTTGTCTTTGGAAACTTGGGATTATAGTGTACAAGTCATATGGGCTATTTAATTTTGTTGTAATTTTATTTTATTTTGCATTATTATTGATTGATTGTGTTATTTCGTCTTTTAGGAGAGTTGGAATATAGTGTACTAGATATTTGGGCTATTTTTCTTTACCATTTTCTTTATTTTGTTTTGTTTTTGTCTGCATTAATTTGTCTTTTTAGAGCTTGACAAATGTGGTCACTATATACCGAAAGATCTGAGACTGTTATGCTTTAGTGTTCCACAGAATATAATATGAACGGTTTGGAAGGTGAATAAATAATGACAAAATTTACATTTTGGGGTGACCTGTTCCTTTTAAAAGTTATTGTGAAATTAACACCACCTTGACTGTCTGAAAGCGGTGCAGAGTCATCGTGAAGTGTAGTCTGTACATGTCTCATCCTAAACTTATTAAATATTTGTCTCCACCCTTACCGGATTACTAGCTCTTTGTATTTTCCCATTCTAACAGAAGATGTTTCAATTGTTATTGGCCTTTTGAATATCACATGACTGTCCCTTTGACAGGATGAGGTCATCTTAGCATGTGAGTTACACAAAGTAGATCAGCACACTAACCTGCAAATCAGGTCCAGACGTCACAATAGTTTTGCTGATTAGATTCCACTACAAGAAAACTTTCCAGGACCTAATTTGCTTTAAATGTGATGTGGCCTCTTTTTTTCTTCTTTTTTTTCTTCTTTAAAGTACTCTGTATGCAGATTAGTATGCAAAGTCAACTACAAGTAAAACATTTATACTTTTTGCTGTCAAGTGCTTCATTTGAGTCAGGATTCATGGTGCTTTCAAAACATTGCTCAGAATCATCAGCAACAGCGGTTCAACCAATGGCGTGAGTTTTGGGCGGGCCATCCGTATGTCTGACCAATGGGTGACGAGGGAGTGTTTGTTTTTTTACAGATAATGTTTTCCATTCTATTTTTTGAGGCAGTTTTTGTCATGTTGCTGAGGTATCAACATATGATAAAAACTTCTAGACTTCCAACAAAAAGTCTTTTCAGTTCATGACTAAGCATGTCACATTGATATTGCCACCAAAAATATGACTTTGCAAATATTTGTAGTATCTTTGAGCACAACAACTTGCACACACAACAAAAAAAAAAAGTCCAACATTGGCTGAAGATCAAATCCCAGTTGTCATGTGCACAGTCACATTGCAGAGAAAAAAAGAACACTTCCTCAAATATTTTATAGATAATATATATATATATAGATAGCATATGATTTCTTACCTTTAATAAATAGTCAAGCTTTTTCAGTACCAACAGTTGGTTTAATAAAAAAGTACTGACCTTAGTTTGTATCAATCACTCCTCTCTTCCTTCTCTGCAAATGTCTCCACTGCTAAAACAACATACTACCACAACAAAATGAACAATTGTTCTGACTCTTGCACACTTATCAAAACCTTCTTTTCTCTTATTTGTCGTCATACTTATGTGCCCTCTAGAAGCTTGCATTCTGCAAGTGAATGACGCCTCGTGGTGCCATCCCAAAGAGGCACAAAATCTCTCTCACGGACCTTTTCCTGGACTCTTCACAGCTGGTGGAATGACCTGCCTATCTCAATTCCAGCAGCTTTTTCCAGAGTCTTTAGTCATTTTTTTTAACCTTCTAAAGACATTTTTTTCGTCAGCATCTGACCAATTAATACTAGCACTTATTCTATTCTTTCTCATTTATTTAATAAAAAATGCATGAAGGATGGATAAACCTTGCTATGTGTACTGTGCTAGACTAACTGAGACTTGTCACAGCACTTGTATACTGTTGCCCTCTTGTTGGTCTGATTGCTTCTATTGTTCTCCTCATTTGAAAGTCGCTTTGGATAAAAGCATCTGCTAATTTATTAAATGTGAATGTAAATGTAAATGTAAAAAAAAAATAAAAACACTACTAAATGAGCAAGAAAAAATAACAGTGTCTCAGATCTGCTGCGTATGGATGAAAACACATAAAGATGAGTGTATGGGATTAAGTGAAACACAGATGAGGTGTGACTAACTGCACTTCCTCATTCGCCTCATGTGACGGTGTGTCATTGTGGTTTGGCACAGTCAGCGCACACTGACAGATATAGACTTTACAACTCAGCGTAGCCAATACAGAGAACGTTTCGAAATGTCTACCTGTTTACGGTCCTCACAGTGTTTGTTTTATGCTTTCGAACTTTGAAATAAATTATGATACTCTCTTCTGTCACACTGTTATGCCGATACTGAGAATGCAAATTGTTTGCACACTGATGAATTTGTTTCGCCACAGGTTTTTGTTTGTGTGACAGCACTAAAGTGGATCACAGCTAACCTGTGGAGGAATGCTGAGGAACAGGATATAGTCTCCATGGCAATGCTGAACAATAGGCCATGATCATGTAAAAACACAACATAAAAACCGTATAAACACTGCTGCCGGTGCTGCCAGCGTAAATAAATACATACATTCAAATAAAATAAAAAAAATTATATTTAACTTGATACATTTTTAAATATAAAAAAATATAAATTTCCAACCTGATAAAATTAAATCATATTTTTTAAAACATTCATCATGTACTGTGGTTTTCAATTGGTGGGTCAACTTTGTGCAGGTCTGTTCTGATTGTGGCCGGGGGGAAACAATGCTAAATAAAACAAATAAAAAGCAACTAGCTTATAATAATTCAAATTGTATATATATCATTATTTGTGACAAATAAATAGGCTTCACGGCTTTAAAAAAAAGAAGAGACTCTTTCCATAACTTTTGCTGCTGACGTCAGATTTAAATTAGCTTATAAATTATTATAACTTTATATATAATTATGTGTGATACAAATATGCTTTTTTGAAAAGAAGAATCTCTTCCCATAACTTTTATTGCTGACATAAAACCAAACTGAAATTCATTCAAATAAATTCTGGCACAGAAACAAAAAAGCCAAACTGGACAGACGCCAACATGGCAAGACAGCGTGACACATGTCCTCATTATACAACAGCAAAACTATGCTGGGTAAAACTTGTAGTGAAGATAAACACGGTTTGTGCTGACTACAGTGCGTTTTGTGTGGTGAATTATCAGTTGCAAGAAACCATCAAAATTCAAGAGACATTTATAAACTAACATTTAAAAGTCAGTTTTACTATTCGGCCTACATCATGTTAATAAGTCTGCACATTGTTGAGCCTTTTCATGGTAATATTATTACATTTCGATGTTTGAGTTTTAACCCTCCTATGCCTTCAGGTCAGTTTGACCTGCATTTATACTTCTCAAAACTTTGGTTAAAATCTTATACAAACCCAATTCCAAAAAAGTTGGGACACTGTAAGACAGTTGAGCAACTAGAAGCCTGTATTAGACAAGAATGGGACAACATTCCTATTCCTAAACTTGAGCAACTTGTCTCCTCAGTCCCCAGACGTTTGCAGACTGTTATAAAAAGAAGAGGGGATGCCACACAGTGGTAAACATGGCCTTGTCCCAACTTTGAGATGTCAATGCCATGAAATTTAAAATCAACTTATTTTTCCCTTAAAATGATACATTATCTGTTTAAACATTTGATATGTTGTATTCTGAATAAAATATTGAAATGTGAAACTTCCACATTGCATTCTGTTTTTATTCACAATTTGTACAGTGTCCCAACTTTTTTGGAATCGGGTTTGTAGTTACTTAACCTTCGTTATTTCTTATTGACTTTTTCTCATTTTTCAATTGCTGTGTTTTGGAAAGGCTGTGCAAATTGTGTGCCTAAGTGTCAGAACTTATTCCCATTGGTTTCCATGCAATCTGCCAAAAATCAGCAGAGAAAACAATGATTGTAACTTGTCAAAGACTACAATATGAACTGTATATAATTTGGGGTCCTTACACAAACGCACAAATTATTTATTTTTTATATGGCTTACGGGCAACCTTTTTTTTTGAACAAAAGTTTTGGTCCAGTGTAAAATCCGCCATTGCATCTATTCACACTATGATGTACACTCTTAAAAATAAAGGTGCATCAAAAGGTTCTTCAAGCGATGCCATAGAAGAACCATTTTTGGTTCCACAAAGAACCATTCAGTCAAAGGTTCTTTAAAGAACCATCTCTTTCTTACCTTTTTGTAATCTGAAGAACCTTCTTTCACCACAAAGAACCTTTTGTCAAACAGAAAGGTTCTTCAGATGTTAAAGGTTCTTTATGGAACCATTTAGACAAAGGTTCTTCTATGGCATCGTG
This sequence comes from Sinocyclocheilus grahami, assembly GCF_001515645.1. Lineage (NCBI taxonomy): Eukaryota > Metazoa > Chordata > Actinopteri > Cypriniformes > Cyprinidae > Sinocyclocheilus > Sinocyclocheilus grahami. Next base: position 371,317 of record NW_015505915.1, on the reverse strand, counting down.
AAGCACCTTTATTTTTAAGAGTGTATTTACTCTATTTATTGATGAAACTGTATTATGTTGCTATCATGGCATGGAGGAGTGGCCTGTTAACGGAGAATGAGTCAGAACATAAGGTAATGTACCTGTTTAGTCAAACATTACACAATAGTACACAGTGATTCAGCACAGAGTTGTTTACAGCACTGTAGAAGTGACGTTTTTTAGACCCTGAGAGACATGTTTGCTTATAAAACATGCCTTTTGCACAAACTTGGCAAAAACAATCGGAGGCAAACTATGATATAACTCAGTCGGGTTCAAGAGTAATGTACCGCAAATACTAGCATTCAGAAACTGGATTGAGGTTTTCAAACACAGACATCAACTATAGACACCGAAATCCGACGTGTGATCTGGAATCTACAGCTCCGGATGTGTGTATAAATATTCTTCCTGGTAAATTCTCCACCTCGTTACTTCAACAGTGTTTACTTCCTTGGAATTTCTTCTTAAATCTGCAGAATGAAGGTATGACTAGTGACACAGTGGGGCCTTTGGATTGATATGTTCTCAAGTGCTGAAATTCTACATCCTGTTGCACAATCCTGTGCTTACACATGGAAAATCAGCTGGTCATGCCACCACTCACACATTTTATGACATTTGATTTTCTACAATGACAATCAAGGCATTTCAAAGGCATTCACAGAGGAATCTGGTTTCTGCAGCATAAGATCAATTATTCTTTGGAAAAAGCTGTTAAAAACACTTTTTTTAAATGATGTCCATTGGCCCGTTACTTACAAATTGGTTTATTAAAAAAAAAAAAAAGCAAAGCTGCACCATCTGTAATCTTTCTACAGCACACTATCTGTCTTCCCCAGAGGCAGATGACTTGAGAGTTACATAGTTCCACCAAAATGGCCATTACTCATGCTAAGCACTGTGTAAAATGCTTTGGGCAGTCAGTCGCATTGAAAATGCAATCCATTTTCACCATATCCTCCTCCATCTCATCCTCATGCTCAGGTTGTGACCAACACCGCCCAGCCATATTTCACTGACAAATGAAAAGAGATTCCAGATGATAGGCTGTGAAAGAAATGAGAAAAAAAGCTCAGCTGCATTTCAGACGCCACTAGTGGACTTTCACAATGACTCCAACACTCACATTTCAAATGACTTTGCTTAATCGGCTATGAATTAATAAAGCAAACTTAGAGCAATAAGATGCAGGGATTTGAGTCATATTGGTACGGTGAAAAAAGAAACCATAATGAAGGTTATGATTAAAACCTCAGGGTACAGTTTACCCAAAAATAATTCGGACATATTAGCCACATGTGTGTGTGTGTATATATATATATATATATATATATATATATATATATAAGCATTATTTTTACCAGCTACAAATAAATGGAAAACATTAGCATTCTTTCAGTATGCAAGCTTTCAGTATTTCCTCAGATTAAAGGAGCACAAACATGCTTTTTTTCCACTTACAAACAAAACAAAATGAATAATACTTTTTGACAAGAATGATTCATGTGAAATGAGAACTCTAGTCAGTCAGTGGCTTAGATCACATGACCAGCCATGACTTATATTCAACTTAATAAACACCTGATTTAATGTCTTAATTAAAGCTAATAGGAATGGTTAGTCACATCATTTATGTTGTGATTACAAATAATGACATGTACCGTTTAAATGCATTTTATGTAACATTTTCTGTTTCTCAAGAAGGTGTGAAACTACATTTCCCATCATTCTCATTATGCGCAGCACAAACATGACAAAATACACAGATAGCATCAACTACTCACCAAATCTGCATATTTTTTCTCTTAATTTTGTTACACTAGTACTAAAACCCATTTACTGGGAAGTGAGAGTGCAGGAAGTACACACTTCACCTTTAACTTTGATGTCATAGAAATAGAAAATCTAGTGACTTGCTTACCATCCAAACACCAGAGCTAAGAATTAAAGACATGATTGAAAAATAAACAAATGATCACATCAGTTTTATACAAAACAGATTGGGTTAGACAGTCCTTGGCAAACTCTTTTAGTTTATATCAAGTCTGTAGAGAGAGAAAGCGTTAGAATGGGATTCTCCAAAAGCCGTGTGCTGATGTGGACTGCATTAAACACATTCATTGGGCTGCAGGATGAGTCAGTGTGCACTGTAACCAGGGCTCTGACTCACCGCCACATGAGTCAACACGATCAGCCCCAGCCAGAGGGCACAGGGCTATTGACCCCTCCTGTCCTGGTCACCATCAAAACATCACCACAGGCCTATAGGTCACTGCTGACTTGTCATCCGTTTTGTTTTCCATTTTCATTTTCATGATGAAGGAAGCTGATTTAAAAAAGAGCAGCACTGTGAATATCACAATGACTTTTTTTGCACTTTGTTCACCCATTAAGTTTCCTACACGCATTATTAGTGATTTATTTATTAGTGCAGAAATTACACACTTTTATTTTGATCTTCAGTAAATAGCGAGGGAGTTGGTAAGTTTGATTAATTTCCATGAATCAGTTTAAACTCAGTGAACTAATGATTCAAAACTTTGATTCTTTATCAACTCAAAAAATAAGATCCAGCATAGCGTTATTATTTGTTTTCATTAAAATTGTTTTAAAATGTTTCAGTAAAACAAAATGCATGTAGATAAATTTAGAATATATTAATATATTATTATATAAAATATACAATATAATTCCTTGTCTTCTTTTTTTTTATTTTACTTATTTTGTGTGTGTGTGTGTGTGTGTGTGTGTAAAAATGGTATAGTATTTACTTTGAAACTATTTTCAATCTGAAATTGCTAGTACATTTCACAAATAATTTCAAAGAAATGGCAAGTAACATTAATTTAAACAGGCAATTTTCAAGTAGAAAAATTAAAACGTACTTCAGTAATATTCTGATTGAATTAATTTCATGAATGGGAACAAATGTAATTACAGGCAGTACTCAAACATGTGCCCCACCGTCTCGCCCAGCCAACACTCATTTAAAAGTACATCAGCAGTGATACCTGCCAAAATTAGAAAACTGGACGTCTGTCAACTTTGTGTTTTCTGCAAGTTCTTAACCTAAACGTGTACAGAATTCCTATTTCAGTCACTTATTAACGCTTTTCCAGTGTATCCCTCCTGTGGCCAATGACCAAACTTAACTAACCCCCGCGTCATGATGAAAGTAAATAAGGGTGCTGAGCTCATGGAACGATACATTTAGAGAACTAAGGTTGGACCACTCTGACAATATGTTGTTAACATTTTATTCATTAGTGTCTTCATTCAAGTCATTTGGGAATTTTTTTTTTAAAGAACATCCAACAGAGTGCCTTTGAGTCACAGGTGTGACACTGTGATAATGGAAACTAAATGAAAGTGGGCCGTTTCCTCAAGTACCGACTTCCTTGCCTGGTGCACAAACTGGTTGCACCTGTTATATGTCACGGTGATACACTGGTACATTTGAATTAACAACACTCTTACGCAATGAGAGGCACACCCAAAATGCTAAACTGGAATGATGCGGATTTTTCATGAAGGGTGTGAGGTAAAACCTAATTGTAAAAAAAATGTTTTAATGAAATGCTGAGTAAATGATTTTTGGTCTGATGTGTTCAAAGCTCTTGTTGGTTATAAAAACAACTGTTTAAAAAGAACTGGACAGGTATGAATCATGATGCTGTGAGATTACTGTCAAAAGTGTCACACAAGCACTCCTGATCGTAAAGGAGATTTTGCCCAACATATAGCATTCATACAGGAGTAGAAATAAATGGGACTTCCCACAGAGAACATAAATCACCCTCAGTCATATATAAAGAAAATTACCAGTTCTGTCATGACAACTCTCGGAGGGATTGGCATGGTAATGTACATGGCAATGTTAATGTATTTGGTCTTGGCGGAATTGATCTGTACCGAGACTTGCTACTGCTAATACATCCACAACATTCTGCTGTGAGCATGTAAGATATATTGCTGCTGCTAATATAACATGAAATAACCCCCATATAGCATACATGAATCACCTCGTAGCAGATCTATACAGGTGGAGCTGGGGAAGGTGGAGGGTTTCTGAAGCAAGCTGCAACTGCTACTGCAAGCACTAATCATATATTTGAATGTTGAGCAGCGAGCTCATTGGCTACCAATACAGGAGAGAACCAATCAGCTGTGCCATGTGATAATGATGTCATTAGGTCAGATTGAGTTAGACCTATCAGACTGCGCCATCTAGAGTTTCATGCCAGAACTCTGTATTTGTGCATTGAGAAAAACAGCAACTAATGGCGCTTTTCCACTGCATGGAAAGTCTCGGCTCGGCTCGGCACAGTACGGCTCGGTTTGCATTTCCACTGCAGTTTAGTACCGCTTTAGAGTGGGCGGGATTATAGACATGTCGATAAAACTTTTTTATTCCGCGTCATCCCATCAAGCTCTTGCTGGATCCACTCAATTCAATCTAGTGGGTCTAGTGTCTCATGTCGCAAGTTCAATGACGCAGATAGTGACGATTCTCTCCGGCCAATCAGTGTTTACACATCACATTTTGCTAATGGTACAGCTCGCTTGGAACCTCAGCCGAGGCGGTACTAAAAAAAAGTAGCAGGCACCAGGTACTGTACACAATGGAAAACACCCCAAAAGCGAGCCGTACCGTGCCGTGCCGTAGCATGCAGTGGAAAAGCGCCATACCATTCTGCCCTGCTAAAACCAGCATCTTAAACCAGCCTGAGCTGGTTTGCAAGTCTCATCCGATGACCACTGGCTGGTCTACTGGCTGTTTTTTAAAGTGGTTTTGAACAACTTTCAGCACGTCAGACCAGCTTAAAGACTGAGAGACCCAATTTAACCAGCTAACACCAGCAAACTGGCCTAGACTGGTTCAAACCATTTTGGTTTAGGATGTTTTTAAAGCAGGGTGAAAACCATTGCCATGTTTTAAACAAATTCAGATCAACCCTGGCACCCAAAGGGTCCTTTGAAATTTAAGGAATGCAATTCCTTAGTTTTGTTCTGACTCAAATGTGAGTAAATCTCAGATGCAAAAAGGCATTTCCAGATGGAGCCAATTAAACTTATCCACACACACACACACACACACACACACACACTTATCCACTCAGGGGTGATTCATTTCAGGCTTGATAGTTACCAAGTCCAGCACAGCAAAACCCACACTTATGTGTTGGCCTGAGCGCTTTCGCTCTCATGAAACCGTGTCACTGAGATGGTACGGTGAAACCTGTGGCTCTTAAAGCAGAGTCAGATGAAGGCAGGTTTATGGAGGATTTCCTCAGGTATAAGCACACAGTTCACACACCACCTGCGTCCTGCTCGGGCTGACAAGTCAAGTCCGGCTTTGAGAAAGGGTTCTATTCATGAAGCCAGGGATGTTCTGGTGAAAACTCAAACCACACGGGCTGTTTGAAGTGTGAACCGTTGGACTGCACAGCAGCACTCTTGGGCTTAGTGCAGCACGCAACTCCAACGCTAAATCTGACACTTAGCTTAGCGTTTACACAGGTGTAGGCCGCTGTGCTCTCTCTCAAAGAGTTGTATTTGCACTCCATCATCACAGTCAAACAGTCACATGCATGATTATGCTGTGAATGCGATAAGCTATCGCGTGTGGCCAAGCACACAGAGCAAAGTATCATTGAAAGTCGAAATGGTTCTGGAAGATGACAAGTTTCTATGTAGAGCTCAACCAGTCTTTGTGTGTCAATGACTTTAAAAACCGTGAGTTGAATGAACTGAATGTTTTGACTTTATATAAGTTGTTGTGAGCTGGTTTGTATGGAAGCCTGTTTCCCTCCTCAGAAAAAAAAGAAAACAGTTTACATGATATTCAATTAAACTTAAGAAAATATGTCACACTGTGAAATCATATTGTAACAAATAAAGTCACAATTACCAGAAATCAAGATATAAATTCATAATTTTAGAGCAATACATTTGCAACTCTGTGAGAAATATTGTTAGAAGCAATACTGTTAGAAATAAAGTCACTTTTTGATGTATAGTCACAATACGAGAAATAAAATCATAGTTATGGGAAATAAAGTAACAATTGTGACATATAAAGTCACACCTACAAGAATTATAGTCACAATTATGAAAACATAAAATAACAGATAAGATACAAAGTCATATTTACAAGAATTAAAGCTACAATTATGAAAAATAAAGTAACGATTGTGAGATATAGTCACGCTTACAAAAATTTGTCAAAATTATGAAAAATTAAGAAACAGTTGTGAGATTTAAAGTCACACAAGAATCAACGGTGCAATTATAAGAAATACTCAGGTTTTGAAAGTCACGATTATGAGAAGTTGTCAGATGTAAAACTGCAATTATGAGTTGCAACACTGTGACATAAGTAACACTGTCAGAAATAAATGTCACAATTATGAAAAGTAAATGAGCAATTGTAAGACACAAAGTCACACTTACAAGAATTAACGTTGCAATTATGAGAAATAGCCACATTTTGTGATATAAAGTCACCATTATGAGCAGCTGTCAGATGTAAAGTCGCAATAACGAGAAATAAAGTTGAAATACTGTGAGATATTAAATAACATTGTTAGAAATAGTCGCATTGTGAGATATAAAGTCACAATTACAATATGTAACGTTGCAATTACAAGCAATAAAGTACCAATTGTGAGTTATAAAGTCCTACACACTTGCAAGAACTAATGTTGCAGGAATCATAAGCCGGGTTTCCATCCAAAGTTGCGAATTTAACTTGAATAAACTGAAAAAACTGCAAAACTGGAATATCGCATAAAATATTTGCAAACAAGCACTTATTTTCATCCAACAAGTCAAAGAGAAAAAAATCGTCACTTCCTGATAAACTGGCACTATAAATCACTAAGAAAAGTAGGAGGATATAATCATTTTCATATATAATAATTTACTTGTGCCTCAGAGCGAGCAGACAAAACACAATGAATGCGGTCATTGCTTCCGGAGGTGGATGCTGCTGTTTGGGAACACAGTAGTGTAAGACATTTCTGGGAGGCAATTATACAGAAATACTTTGATGACAGACTTTGCTCGTGCATTTCCGAATGACCATAACAACATTTCAGATGCTGTGGAATGAGATCGGTCCACTGGTTAGTCAGGTTTTGTCGTCCCATAGCGCAGTCACATGGCTTTTTTGATGCGCTTGGAGGAATTTCTTTGCAAAATGCATTTCCATCTCCCATTATTCGCATCAACCCTTTTTCGCAAAAAAAAACAACTCAAGCTAGCGTAAAAACTTTTTTTGCGAATTAAGGGATTTTTATTCAAAATGGCGTTTCCATCACTCGTTTCTCATGCGATACTTCAAAATACGCATTAAAATAAGGTGATGGAAACATAGCTACAGTGTGAGATATAAAGTCACAATGATGAGAGAATTATAGTCACAATTATGAAAACATAAAATAACAGATAAGATACAAAGTCATATTTACAAGAATTAAAGCTACAATTATGAAAAATAAAGTAACGATTGTGAGATATAGTCACGCTTACAAAAATTTGTCAAAATTATGAAAAATTAAGAAACAGTTGTGAGATTTAAAGTCACACAAGAATCAACGGTGCAATTATAAGAAATACTCAGGTTTTGAAAGTCACGATTATGAGAAGTTGTCAGATGTAAAACTGCAATTATGAGTTGCAACACTGTGACATAAGTAACACTGTCAGAAATAAATGTCACAATTATGAAAAGTAAATGAGCAATTGTAAGACACAAAGTCACACTTACAAGAATTAACGTTGCAATTATGAGAAATAGCCACATTTTGTGATATAAAGTCACCATTATGAGCAGCTGTCAGATGTAAAGTCGCAATAACGAGAAATAAAGTTGAAATACTGTGAGATATTAAATAACATTGTTAGAAATAGTCGCATTGTGAGATATAAAGTCACAATTACAATATGTAACGTTGCAATTACAAGCAATAAAGTACCAATTGTGAGTTATAAAGTCCTACACACTTGCAAGAACTAATGTTGCAGGAATCATAAGCCGGGTTTCCATCCAAAGTTGCGAATTTAACTTGAATAAACTGAAAAAACTGCAAAACTGGAATATCGCATAAAATATTTGCAAACAAGCACTTATTTTCATCCAACAAGTCAAAGAGAAAAAAATCGTCACTTCCTGATAAACTGGCACTATAAATCACTAAGAAAAGTAGGAGGATATAATCATTTTCATATATAATAATTTACTTGTGCCTCAGAGCGAGCAGACAAAACACAATGAATGCGGTCATTGCTTCCGGAGGTGGATGCTGCTGTTTGGGAACACAGTAGTGTAAGACATTTCTGGGAGGCAATTATACAGAAATACTTTGATGACAGACTTTGCTCGTGCATTTCCGAATGACCATAACAACATTTCAGATGCTGTGGAATGAGATCGGTCCACTGGTTAGTCAGGTTTTGTCGTCCCATAGCGCAGTCACATGGCTTTTTTGATGCGCTTGGAGGAATTTCTTTGCAAAATGCATTTCCATCTCCCATTATTCGCATCAACCCTTTTTCGCAAAAAAAAACAACTCAAGCTAGCGTAAAAACTTTTTTTGCGAATTAAGGGATTTTTATTCAAAATGGCGTTTCCATCACTCGTTTCTCATGCGATACTTCAAAATACGCATTAAAATAAGGTGATGGAAACATAGCTACAGTGTGAGATATAAAGTCACAATGATGAGAAGTAATGTGCAAATGTGAGATTTAAAGTCAAAATTACCTTTATTTATTTACTTACTTTTTCTAAAACTTAAAACTGAACAAGAGTTGAACAAAATGACCTGAACTGGACTAAGCTTGTTTTAAATGTTGTTTTTATATATATATATATATATATATATAATTACTTTTTTGGGTCATATGTCAAGTGTGGCAAGCACAGAGAAAAAAAAACAGAAGGAGAACCACAGACCTCCAGATAAAGATAGACTCGTTAACGTCCTCTTTGTGACAGAGGAGAATGACAAAACATTCGGGAAATGAGCCTCCAAGCCTTGCATAACAAAACCTTTTCAGCTCATCAAATTGTCACATTTCTGTGAAAAGATTCTGCAAGCTTATGTAAAATTGCGCAACATGAAACAGAAAGAAGATGGGCTTCGATACGCTGGTGGACAAACATTTTTAGATAACAGCCAAAGCTCAGAACATTTCCTGGCATGATTAGTGAGATGACACTAAGACAGGAACATAGCAGCTGGAAAGGTATTTTTATGTCCTAATTATTTCACTTAGTGTTATTGTGTGTTAAAAAATGCAAAGCTCAGAAATAATGAGTAATGAATAATACTTAAAATAAATCTCCGGCTTTAAGAATCATTAAGACAAACAACAAACTAGAGAAACTGCATGAGTACCGAGTCCAGATTTAAGTACACAAGTATGCACTTGCTTAACGTGCACTAATAAGGTTAATTTCTTTTTTTAATAAGTAGTACATGATGTTTTCTTTTAAACACTGGCTGTAGCTTTCACCTGCACCTGACTGAAAACTGCATGGAATCATGTTCAAGCACGTTTAACATCTGCACATAATAGTTAGGTATGTTTCCTTCATTAAGTGCATACTTTTCCTTTAAAGGAGTTGGCCGGGAGGGTCGTGGTGTTATCAGAGCATGGGGAATGTTGACAGGCGGGATGGTACAAAGATAACGCTCACACATCCCTGAGATCGAGAGGCCATGAGTGACACAAGCAAGACTCTCACGCCTGCTGTTTTCCTCCTTTATCCCAATGCATCGCTTCGTTATCCATCTCTTTTTTTCCGTCAGTTTACTTCCTTTTGGTTTTATCATCTCTTCAAATACAAAGTGTTTTAATGTTTTTTTGTTTTTTCAGTGTGGTTTCCTAGCTTCCTTCGATTACCGTCAGTAATCTTTACCCCTTGACCCCTGAGGGATGGTGGAAGGTTTGACTTAATTTACGGGCTTAAAGGGATAGTTCACCCAAAAAAGAAAATGTGATGTTTATCTGCTTACCCCCAGGGCATCCAAGATGTAGGTGACTTTGTTTCTTCAGTAGTACACATTTGATGATTTTTAAGTCCAACCGTTTGAGTCCATCAGTCTTATAATGCATGGCAATGGTAACAAAGTCTATAAGAGTAAAAAAAACATGCACATACAAATCCAAATTAAACCCTGCGGCTCGTGACGACACATCGATGTCATAAGACACGAAACGATCGGTTTGTGCGAGAAACCGAACAGTATTTATATCATTTTTTACCTCTAATACACCACTATGTCCAACTGTCTTTGTGCACGCACACGACTTCCGGTGCGTGCGATGTGTACGCGCTCTGGCATAGTTTACATAAGCGCCGGAAGTGATCTCTCGCGCGTATACATCACTCGTTGTTTACACAGTGCACAGTCATTGTAGGTATGACGGCTAATCAAAATGGTACTTACTTGCGCTTATCCGGATTGTTCAAACCGACTTCTGAGCCTGCTCGCCTGAAGTTATGGTTGATTGCTCTTCGGCTGGATATCAACACACTGTGATGAGTCGGCTGCCTCCCCCTAATTATCAGCATCCCCCCGTCCCTTAATCGCCGCCCTTCGCCAGGCTCCCGACATGAGTGGGTGCGTGAGAGAGGAGGGGCGCTGAAATAGCCAGGGCTGGCAGCGTGTGATGGGGCACACCTGAACCGAATGGAGCCTCATCACCGCCGCTGTTTAAATGCCGAGTGCACCTCTCCTCGGGAGACCGGTCTCTTACCTTACCTCTGCCCCTTACCTGGACCCTTCCCTTCACGAACCCCACAGCACAACGAGAACACCAGATCCCCTGTTTATTTTGGACACTTGATTCCCTTTTTTCTGGACACTTTGTTTATTTTCTGTTAATAAACGGTGTCTGTCGTTTGCTCCTCCTGCGACAGCACACCCATTAACGTAAACTACGCCAGAGCGTGTACACATCGCACGCACCGGAAGTCGTGCGCGCGCACAAAGACAGTTGGACATAGTGCCGTATTAGAGGTAAAAAAATGATATAAATACTGTTCGGTTTCTGGCACAAACCGATCGTTTCGTGTCTTACGACATCAATGTGTCGTCACTAGCCGCAGGGTTTCATTTGGATTTGTCGGTGCATGTTTTTTTACACTCATAGACTTTGTTACCATTGCCATCCATTATAAGACTGATGGACTTAAAAATCATCAAATGTGTACTACTGAAGAAACAAAGTCACCTACATCTTGGATGCCCTGGGGGTAAGCAGATAAACATCAAATTTTCCTTTTTGGGTGAACTATCCCTTTAATGATGTTTTGACATGGTCACTGGAATCTCTCTGCAAGTTTTGAAACATTTGGGTTTTTCTGCTCTTAATTCCTAGAGATAGACTGAGTAAAATTGTATGGTTGCAGAATAGGCTAGACTTCAGTACATCCATTTCTTACACCCCTTTCCTTCATGTTCAAAACAGGAAGTCCTCTGAGGCCATTAGCTTTGTTTCTATTGCAAGTTGGATTCCTTATTTTATTGCAAATCTGAAAAACTCTACTAAGAATCTGAAAACCAACAGTTCCCAAAACGTTTTGTCAGTCGAACCCCTTAGAGATAAAATAAGATATTTTAAATTATATATTGTATTTAAATTTATTAAATGTATCACTTTTTACAAAAAACAATTTTCACAAAATTATTGAAATTATCATGCAGCCCTGTTTATTTAGTTTAATTTCAATTTTGTTATAATTAATTAATAGCTTTTCAACTCGCAAACCCCCATTTGTTTCAGTCCATTGTCACTTTATTAAATTCTAATTCAATTAATTCTACAATTCTTATTTTATTCATTGTTCTTATTGTTTTATTATATTTTTAGCATTGCATTTCATGTATGAAAGATGCTAAATAAAATTAATAATTTTTAGTATTTATTAATCAAATTATATATGTTCTTATTCTCAATGCACTCAAATTTTCTAAATTTCTTTTTTCTGAAGTTGAAAATTAAATGACTATTGGAGTAAATTTTACAAGAAAATACTATTTCTGTTTTTCTACTTCAGTGTTTAATTTAATGTTACTTGTTATTTATTTGTGATTATTTGTAAAACTTAGTAGCAATTTGAGTAAAAATTGTTTCTACACCAAATCTAATTGCTGCAAAAATCACTCTGATGAATAAATGCTTGTGTGTAGGTACTCGCACACAAATGCCTCAAACAGACCAATTATATAGCAAGAAATAAAGCTCCTTCTTAGCTTGAGCATTACAAACAACCTCTTCTTCCATTAAGAAATGTTCTATGTTGGGTTTATAAAAAATATAAACCTCCACAGATATCTGTGGATGTATGACTTCTAACTTCAAGAGCCACAGAAGTAAAAGCGAGGGCTGACAGATGGAGCACTACTGCTGGTTAAATGGAGGAGCTCACTCTAGAATGAGAGATTTTGCACCCAGTCTTGATGACCATACCGCGCTCGAATGTGAGCTCTGGGCCCAAATATTCCCACAGGAGAGATGCAATATGGCCACCACAATTTTATTTTAAGCTAATGTGAATTTAATAGTGTGAGATAAGGCCAACTGAACTATGAAATCCACTGATTTTGCCTCATGCAACTAAAGTTTGACACTGTCAAGGCTCAAGCTGCCGCTGTGTAGAAGTATAGTTTAGAATACTTTATTTTACTAAGGAAATAAAATATATATTCTGTTCTACAAAATATATTCTGTTGTGCTTAACAGAAGAAAGAAACTCATACAGGTTCGGAACAACTTGATAGTGAATTGATGACAGAATCTTCATTTTGGGTGAACTTTAAGTAGGATTTAATTACATCTATATGTTATTTCATACTTATATTGTCTTTAAAATATGGTTGATTTCAATGGTTTATTAAAGTAAATGTACTGCATAATGTACTGACAAGCATTTATGGTAAACTAAAGTGTACTTCAGTGTCATTTCTACTGAAACTTGTATGTCATATTTGAAATTAAATATTTGTAATAATGATGATGCATGATGAATGACACATGATTGTGTTTCCATAAGCATATTTTAATCAGAAAGTCTTCAGAACCTTATCAATCTATTGCTTGCTGAAAGAATGCCAGCTGAGTCTACTATTGCCAAAAGAGCCAAAAAGGGCTTCTGCAAAACATAGTACAGCAGGAAACCTTTAGTTCATTTGTTTTGGCCTCCAATAACGTTTCTCAAATAGCAGATGGTGGGCTTAGATGTTCATGTTGAGGATCTAAAAGAGTTGGTGAGAGATTTCAATTAGGAGACTCATAGTAGTGCAACTGTACTGACCAACTATGAGTGCTCGGGGAGTGTGTTTGTTGTGTGTGTAAACACATGGACTACATAAACCGAGTTATTGCAGAGCGAAGGGTGGTATTTGGTGGATAAGGCTAAGTTTGTTCCTCTGTGAATATTTCACACTGCGGAAATGTGTTTCAGAGGGATGTGTAAAATCTAAAGACCCTAAGTGAAAACAGAGCAGAGGAGAGAAGTGCAAACACAGGAACTTTACAGTTGCTAAGTTATCTTTTAAGCTGCTATGTTTCTACTGATATATTATAGCGGTTTAAAGAATTTTACTGCCTTGAAAACTGCTGAAAAGCTTTATTATGTTGCCTTGTGGGATATAGCTGGCATGTATTTCACAGCATAAAAAAAGCATTATGGATTATGTTCACTCTGCCAGTCATTATGAACTCCACAGTGGCGTGACTGAGCCGCTCAGCTTGATCATGCCACTATGGGACCCTAGTTGGACTCTAGGATTTTACATCAACCTGGCATTGCAGATGAGCAGGTCTGCTTTTACTGTGGGTGTTGTGGAGGATGAAAGCGACATTCATGTTGTACCTGCCACACCAGAGTCTCCAGCCATCATGGCTGCTGTTCCAGGGTCTCATCCCGTCATGGCCGCCGTTCCAGAGTCTCGTCCCGTCATGGCCACCATTCCAGAGCCTCATCCTGTCATGGCTGCTGTTCCAGAGTCTCGTCCCATCATGGCTGCCGTACCAGAGTCTGAGCTCTTTCCAGTCCATGAATCCGTTCCAGAGTCAGCTCCAGTCCATGTAAATAAATTACTGCAAAAAGAGTGAATACATAAGAGATACACGACTAGCTGTGCATTAAATGATTTCAATGAATTAATTACAATATTTAGCTACTTGAATTAATTATTCGATAGATTAAGAGAGAGAGAGATGACGGTTGCATGAGTGAATTACCTGCGTCTGTACGTCTCTCTACAAACAAAGCTGTGATTTTAGTTACTTCAAACACAGCAATTTTACCCCCTCATTGCTGATTAATATTATGTAAAGATCCAGTATCTAAGGGTGTACTCACACTAGGCACGGTTGCCTTGAACTGAGCCCGAGCGCGACTATCCCCCCTCCCCACTCCCCTGCTTGCCTGCACTTGCACTAAACTTTCCGGGCCGGAGCACGCTTACGTTATGTGCAAGATAATGGAGAAACCCACTTTCGCTAATATTCTGCCTAATAAATTTGTGCCGTGCCTTGATTTTCACTTGTAAGTATCAGAATTATTACGGAGGCAGCTGACGTTAATGAAAGTATTTGCAGCTTTAAATCGCAGACTACAATTCCAGTTCATCAATAAGGTGAGAACCAGACCCATTATAAACAAAAATATACTTGATTGAATTGAATTAATTGAAAAGTGTAGTGTAGTAGTAGTAATCGTATAGCCTATGTTTGCAGTCATAATGATGACAGTAGCATGCACAAAATAGCATCTGTTCAGTGCTCCGGCGCGGTTAGCGCTCACACAACATGCGTACCGCGCCCAAGCCCAAATGAACCGCACTCGAGCGCGGCATAGAGCGCTCACACTAGTCAAATGAACCGGGCTTAGGGGCACGGTTCGAAACGCCTAGTGTGAGTACACTCTAAGCTATTTTATTAATAAAAGTCGCGGGGCAGCACTGACAACAAGTTTCTGTAGCTTAGCCTACTCCTGAATGTTTCTCCTGAATAATTAGTCATATTAATAATACTTCATTAGTATTATTATTTATGATCCCTGTTATAGTATTATTTATAAGTCAAAAAACAACTGTCAAGGTTCTGTCACTTCGGTGTAGTTTATTCATGGTTTTGTGACAGAGCCCTGACACTCCCGTCTTGTCTTGTTTTCTTGTGAGTGCCCGGCTTCGAGTGTGCGCTCTCTTGTCTGCGTGCCTTGTTTCATGTTGGAGCGTGGTGTTCGGATCCTGGCACTCATGTCTTGTTCAGATTCCGTTTCGGTTTGGTGTCTGGGTTCAGACACTCACACTCCATGTTCTGTTTTGTTGTGGGAGCGTGCGGTCTCGAGTTTGCTCGGGCCGTACACTCTTCTGTCCTCGTGACTTGTGGTGTTGCACACAGCTCATGTTTTCAGCTGCGTGCTTTCATGTTATGTTTTGTGCTGTGTAGTACGCAGCTTGTGTTTTTTCATTGGCTGTGTGCTTTCATGTTTTCATGTCTTGTGTGAACACGCGGCTTATGAGTATTCTCATTAGCTGCGTGTTTGTCTTGTTTTGTTCAAGCACATGGCTTGTGATTAGTTTTGCTGGCCATGTGCTTGTGTTTTTGTTTTGTGTGAGCACATGGCTTTTGTCTTGTTTGGTTTCTTGTGCCATGTGCTCTCATGTCAATTGTCTAACCCCACCCATCTTGTTACCTGATTATTGATTAATTTGCCCCACCTGTGCTTCCCTTATTACCCTCCTTATTTGCTCCCTATTTATTAGGGGTTCAAGCACGCAGTGCTGAAACCCTATTGTAATTGTAAGGATTTTTATTATTATTATTATTCTTCCCTAAAACTGAACGGGCAGAACAAACTGTAAGGCCTAGAGAGCTGAAACTTTGTCAAAAGATAGTAGTCATGCTCGCTACTCAGGCGCAAAGAGCCGGCCCAATCGGCCAATGGGGGGCGCTACAGCGATCAAAAATGCATAATTGATAACTCCTAAACCGCTTGCCGTAGATGCCAAAATTTTACATATTTGGAATCCTTGGGTCAACGCCAATAAAAAATGGTCACTCTGATTTTGGGTCTAGGCGGTCTCGTTTTTCCTCAAATTTGACGTATGTCCAAAACCTACTTTTGCGAACTAGTCCTAGGTTTTTTGCCTGATTGGAAGCAAACCACTGCAGAAATATTCTCTGGACAATGAATATCAATAATTATCAAAAAAAAGTTGAAATATCGACTCTCTGTTGCAAGGGGGCGCCAAAACGTTCAAAAGTCGAGGACCAATTTTACTAAAAAGGCTATAACTCTTGAACGAAATGAGATATCATCACCAAACTCGCTGCACATCTGTAAGAGCTAAAACTTTGGTCAAATAAAAAAAAATTGCGAAGCTTTGCCACTTGGTGGCGCTATAATTTTGAAAAAACTATTACTAGGCAACCGTGAGTCCGATCGACTTGAAATTTGGTTTGCAGTGTCAAGGACTACAAGTGGCACAAGTGTCTATGAGGACATTTGTGTTTCTCAAAAAACATGGCCGCCATTGGCCAAAACCTTTTAAGCACCTATTTGACAGGGTTAACGGAGGTCGATCGGAACGAAACTCGGTGGGCATGTTCGACACATGGTCCTAAAGGTCTGTAAGAATTTTAAAAGAAATCGGCCACTGGGGGGCGAAATTGCGTTTTTCAAGTGCGTAAACAATTGTATATTGTGCAACTTTTAAAACATCAACACAATATGCATATCATTTGATAGATCTTCATATAACGAGTAACTTTGCCTCTAGAACCATTGCTGTCAATCAAAACGTTCATTAAATATTCTCAATTACGTTAAAAACCTACTTTTACGAACTAGTCCTAGGTTTTTTGCTCAATCTCAATCAACATGCCCAAATTCAGTTATTCTCATAGCGCCACCTGCTGGCAACAGGAAGTAACATGCTTAACACTGTTTTGGACTCCTAGGAACATATTAAAAATCGTCAGCAACTGTTTCATAGGCTGGCAACTTGCTAGGAACATACTTAAACATGCTAGCAACACTTAGCTAAGTGCTAAAGCATGCTATTAATGCAGTGAAAGAAGATGTTTCTGTAACTCAGACATGCAGTGTCCAAGCTGCCCCAAATTTAACAAGTTTGATAAAAGTCCTGTCCTGAACAAATCTACATGCCCGTTTTCGGTTATAGTCATTGTGCCACCTGCTGGCAACAGGAAGTTACATGTTTAGCACTGTTATGGACTCCTTGGAACAAATAAAAATTCGTCAGCAAGTGTTACATAGGATGGCAAAATCCTAGAAACATACTAAAACATGCTAGCAACACTTAGCTAAGTGCTAAAGCATGCTATTAATGCAGTGAAACAAGAAGTTACTGTAACTCAGGCATGCAGTGTCCAATCTGCCCCAAACTTGACACGTTTGATAGGTATTATGTCCTGAACAAATACACATGCCCAAATTCAGTTATTCTCATAGCGCCACGTGCTGGCAACAGGAAGTGACATGCTGAACACTGTTTTGGACTCCTAGGAACATATTAAAAATCATCAGCAACTGTTTCATAGGCTGGCAACTTGCTAGAAACATACTAAAACATGCTAGCAGCACTTAGCTAAGTGCTAAAGCATGCTATTAATGCAGTGAAACAAGAAGTTACTGTAACTCAGGCATGCAGTGTCCAATCTGCCCCAAACTTGACACGTTTGATAGGTATTATGTCCTGAACAAATACACATGCCCAAATTCAGTTATTCTCATAGCGCCACGTGCTGGCAACAGGAAGTGACACGCTTAACACTGTTATGGACTCCTAGGAACATATTAAAAATCGTCAGCAACTGTTTCATAGGCTGGCAAGTTGCTAGAAACATACTAAAAAATACTAGCAACACTTAGCTAAGTGCTAAAGTATGCTGTTAATGCAGTGAAATAAGAAATTACTGTAACTTAGGCATGCAGTGTCCAATCTGCCCCAAATTTAACAAGTTTGATAAACGTCCTGTCCCGAACAAATCTACATGCCCAAATTCAGTTATACTCATAGCGCCACCTGCTGGAAACAGGAAGTTACATGTTTTGCACTGTTATGGACTCCTAGGAACATATTAAAAAGCGTCAGCAAGTGTTAAAAAGGCTGGCAGTATGCTAGATACATACTAAAAAATACTAGCAACACTTAGCTAAGTGCTAAAGCAGGCTGTTAATGCAGTGAAATAAGAAGTTACTGTAACTCAGGCATGCAGTGTCCAATCTGCCCCAAATTTAACAAGTTTGATAACAGTCCTGTCCTTCACATGTTTTATGAGAGTCCTGGCCTGAACTTATCTAAAAGCCAATATTCAGTTATAATTATAGCGCCACCTGCAGGCAACAGGAAATGTCTTGTTTCACAGTAACTTAAACATGCAATGTCTGATCTGCCCTAAACTTAAAATATTTGATAAGAATCCTGGCCTGAAAACATGTACATGCCAATATTAAGTTATAATCATAGCGCCACCTGCAGGCAACAGGAAATGTCTTGTTTCACACTAACTTATGCATGCAATGTCCGATCTGCCCCCAGAAAAAATGTCACGTTTGATAAGAGTCCTGGCCAGAACACATCTTAAGGCCAATATTCAATAATAATCATAGCGCCACCTGCTGGCAACAGGAAATGACTTTGTATACACTAACTTAAACATGCAATGTCCAATCTGCACCAAACATTACATGTTTAGTAAGAATACTGGCCTGAAGACATCTACATGTCAATGTTCTGTAATAATTATAGTGCTACCTGTTGGCAACAAGATATGCCATGCTTTACCCTAACTCAAACATACCATGTTCAATCTGCACCAGACTTCACATGTTTGATAAAAGTGCTGGCCTGAAGACACCTACATGCCAACATCCAGTTATAATCATAGCGCCACCAGCTGGCAGCAGGAAGTTTGGCACATATGAATGACTTTGACATATTCCTCCTATATTTACCACTTATCGCATATTGCCCACTGTTTGCTGTTTTCCTAAAGCCACCGGGTGGCGGTGAGCCCGGGTGCGAGGGCCCGTTCATCGCTGCTTGCAGCTTTAATTCTCCTTGTGTTTGCAGTCCTGTGCGAGTTTGTCATCGAATGTTGTGTGTGCCTTGTGCCCTGCCCTGCCTTGCCAGTCGGTTTCCCCTACGGGGTAGTTTATGTTTGTTTTATTTTGTTATTAATAAAAGTTATAATCCCTCCTGTGATTGAGCCTTCGCCTCATCCCTTCATCCCCAACTCTGACACCAACTAGATTTTTTTTCACCATCTTTTCAAGTTCTCTACCTCGGGTCCAAAATAAATGTAGAAAGATTATGCAAACTGAAAACACTAAATACTTTTGTGATCTGTTTCCATTTGTTATTTTCAAAAGGGAAACACTGACATGGATGTTTACAGACCAGAGGTCACATTTGTTTTAAACTACAATGGGAGAGACGGACTTTTGTTTGCCTTTATTTTGTGCTGTATTATTTGGTTACTGTGTTAATTCTGTTTCAAAAGGCAGCAATAAATAACACTTTAAAATCTAAAGAGTGTTCATGTGATTTTATACATTAGTAGTGTTGTGAAATGAAATGCATGATAATTGTGAAACTGTGATTATTCTTCAGACTATAATCGTACCAAAAAAAATCTATAATCGTTGCACCCTACTGTGAATGAATACTTAAGCAATGCATTACTTTTTTTTTGTTATAAGTTTCCACATGCATATTTTCATTAGAACATTTAAGTATATGAGGAATGGGCCAAAATACCAGCAACAGTGTGTGACAACCTTGTGAAGACTTACAGAAAACGTTTGACCTCTGTCATTGCCAACAAAGGGTATATAACAAAGTATTGAGATGAAATTTTGTTATTGACCAAATACTTATTTTCCACCATAATTTGCAAATAAATTCTTTAAAAATCCTACAATCTGATTTTCTGGATTTTTTTTCCTCATTTTGTCTCTCATAGTTGAGGTATACCTATGATGAAAATTACAGGCCTCTCTCATCTTTTTAAGTGGGAGAACTTGCACAATTGGTGGCTGACTAAATACTTTTTTTCCCCACTGTATATATACCAGACATGGAACAATCAGTCAATGGAGGGGAAAATGCTCATAAATTTGCTGAGTTGACCCAGATTTGACTAATCACAGAACAAGAAAGTGAGGTAATTTCCCTGCAGAGGCTGTCTAAATATGATTTTGGACACTGTCCTGGTCCTGCTGAGTCATAACGTGTTATTATATACAGAAAGAAAACTAAACATGCCTCTGTAGAAGTGGAAGTGAATGGAAAAAGCACCAAACACATGACTGATATGATCACATGATTTAAACATTAGTAAAATTTAGACAACCTGGACATCAAACACACATCTTATTAATGTTATGATTTAAACATTAGTAACACTAAATCAAGCACAGTATCTCATGTTCTAACAAGGCAGTATGCCTCTTTTGGTGTGAAGAGCCTCCCATAGCTCCTACTTCTCACATTACAAGCCAAAACATGTAGCAGCATATATTAAATTAGGCCCAATTAAGTCATCACTACAAAGAACACACATTAGTTTTGAAAATAATGTGGGTTCAATTTCTAATTTAGGTGGAGTAATAAAATACCTAATAGCTCCATTTAGGAAATCCCCTCACACTGGTAAAGGTGACAGGCTATTGCACACTGAAAGGAAAGCTCAAACCATCTGTGCAACCATCTATATGTTTGTTTGAATACATGCCGTGGCGAGCATGTGATCATGAGCAAGCAAAGCAAACCACTGATGGTTGATGAGGAAGAGTTTCCGTACTTGTGGGAACGCTGCCAATGAGGAAAACAGGGAACCAAGATCCCTAAAGAAATGTGTCTGATGACACAAGCGAGAATTTCCATGTCTCATGCACCATTTTTAACATCCATGCCCAGCCAAACTGGACAAAGTCATGGAGGGAGGCAGCTATTTTTAAGTGAACATGAGATGGTGTGCCTGTTTTTAGCTGCCTTAGTCAATGCAGCAACTACTGATGAAGTTGCCCATGTAACAAAAGAATATCAGTCAACACCTCAACTGAAGGCAAAATTTGCTCAAATTTCCAGAGGAATCAGCAATTAGTGTGCACAAGTGAAGTGGTTCACATTTGTGCTTCTCTGGTTGTGAAGTGTTTAGACCGCTCATACTCACACATTACACAGATGCCATTATTTTCCCAACTAACAGGGAACATTCTCAGAACTTTGGCAAATGTTCTGGCAAGGTTCTCTCAAAGTTATGAACAAATATTCCTCCTATAACCACAATAGAATGTTCATTCAAATTTATCAGAGCTTTAATTACGTTCTCAAAATGTTAGCACATAAACGTTATACACCATTTATGGAACATTGGGAGTTCTTATAACATTAATTTTACACATTACTTTCAGAATGTTCAGAGAACAATCAAAAAACGTTTTTCAGAAACGTTCCCATTTTTTGTAAAAATATAAAATAGAACTCTGTTTTCTCATTCACATAAGCATAATAAGGTGGAGTTTGGAGTGTGACTGTTTGAGGTTTTGGACAGGTGTCTTTTATACTGATAACAAGTTCAAACAGATACCATTAATACAGGTAACGTGTGGAGGACAGAGGAGCCTCTTAAATAAGAAGTTACAGGTCTGTGAGAGCCAGAAATCTTGCTTGTTTGTAGGTGACCAAATACTTATTTTACCGAGGAATTTACCAATTAATTCTTTAAAAATCCTACAATGTGATTTTCTGGATTTTTTTTCTCATTTTGTCTCTCATAGTTGAGGTATACCTATGATGAAAATTACAGGCCTCTCTCGTCTTTTTAAGTGGGAGAACTTGCACAATTAGTGGCTGACTAAATACTTTTTTGCCCCACTGTATATATATATATATTTTTTTTTTTTTCAGAGAACTTTTTTCCTACACTGAAGAACATTCTAAATATAAATTATATTGGGGCGACTGGGGCTATTTGTCACAATGGGAAGTTGACACAATGCTTTGTCTCAGTAAAGCATGCATTTAAAGCAATAAAGCATAACAGCATAAATGTTTATCGGTTTCAAACACAGTAAAATAATTAATAATAACTATAATAATAAATATAAAAATATATACTGTATATATATATTTTTTATTTTATCCTCCAAACTAAAATTAGTTTCATAATATTTTTATAACTGTTTCTTAAACAAGTGAAAAACAGCATTAATTTGGATAAGATTCAGAAAATCTATGAACGTAAACAAAACACTAAATTAACTCTATATCCTATTTTTTTATTATAGTTCTAAAAGTAAAAAGAAATATTAGTTATAAGATGTCACATGTCTTTTATGTATATTAAATGCTATACATTTTATAATTGATTAATTGCAGAACTTACAAACATAATGTATTCATATGCTTGTATGTTATATTTTACATATTGCTTATGTGCTGATTAATGGTAGGCTCTCATGTGACAACTTACCTCATATACTCTAATAACATTATCTGCTATTGGGGCATGTTGTCACAAAAGTTAAATGAACGTATATTATTTATGTATGTATGGATGTATACATGTAGTCGATAGTGTAAAAAGTAGTCCCGGCCTCCCTTATTTAATCTAATGTACTTTTTGCCTAATTATTTGCCTTTTCAATACAAATAAGGTATTTTCAGTTATCATGGAGAACTGAGCAGGGGTGCAGCCTTCATACAACATGAGTCAGACCACAAAAATGAAACCAGGACCCAGCCGACTGTCATCTACACTGCTGTCATAGACACTTGTGCAATTGAATAAATAGACCAAACCACAACAAATTACATTCATAACATCCTGAAACTATATGTAAGGACATTTAGCTGGTACTTATTACAAATCACACCCAGACAGAGTGATCTATAGAAAATGTTATTTTGTAATAATAACTCTCTGACTGTGCATTTTCCAGCTTATTACGCCAGCCAGCCAGCCAGACAGACAGCCAGACAGACAGACAGCCAGACAGGTAGGTAGGTAGGTAGGTAGATAGATAGATAGATAGATTGATAGATTGATAGATAATTGATTTGAGTTGAAATTATATACCTTACCTGGAGAGGTCCGTTTCGGCCATTATTCATAAACATTTGACCACTGAATATTATATTATATAGTATATATGTCCAAATATATATATATATATAAGGTGGTCTTAATTAATTCAACCTGTTGTGAATTTGATTTCGTCCCACAGTAATGTAGTAAGAAAAGCACATGCTGGAAGCCATAAACAGTATCGTTCTCAAAAAACGGGGTTTTGTATTGGCCATGGGAAACGTCTGTCGGGGCAGTTATCACGACAGGTTACTGTAAATTAATCACCCTACTCTCTAGGTATGCCTGTTGGTGAAACAGATTTTTATTTTGTTTTGCCACTGGCTAAAAATACTGAAGGCGTGCTTTACAACGTCGACAATCGGTAGGAGCGGCATACGGGAATATTATCGCCCTGCCCACTTGGTATTTTTTCCCCCCTCTTTTTTTTCTCTTTTCTCGTGAGCATAAAACTGCACTGGGAGCCTCATGAGCACAGCATAACGCTTCCAGCGCTCGTTCGCAACTTCTTACAGCAACATTCCTTCACAACAACACTTCACTATGTCCGATACGCTGGGCGAAAGTCTCATACGGGTAAGTTCAATTGAGTTTACGTGTGTTCTGTTTGTTTGTTTTTCCTTTTGGCACCGTGTTAGAATTGGCAAGTGTGTTTCATCCTCCTGATTCATATGGTTATTCTTTTTTTTCCAGAATCTCATCAACCTGGGTTTAGATGAGCCGTTTCTACAACTATCCCGCCCGTTCGCACCGAAGAGCGTCAGCTCCGAGCGGCTCACCGACGACGTCTGGCCGGCGGACTCCCAGAGCGACCGAGCGCCAAGCAAAGCCCAGTTTCCCCTTAAACCAGACCGATCCATGAGTCTGACTGACACCTTCAACAGAATGAAGCCCCACGACGTCCCACCACCGCCCGGATTTCCTCCCCTGGCACCCCTGCCTTCGAACCGGTACAAGACCGAGCTGTGCCGAAGCTTTCAAGAGCACGGCAGCTGCAAATACGACAGCAAATGTCAGTTCGCCCACGGCGAGAGCGAGCTGCGAGGTCTAAACCGCCATCCCAAATACAAAACTCAAGCCTGTCGCACTTTCTACCAGTTTGGATACTGTCCGTACGGAAGCCGCTGCCACTTCCTCCACGGGGAGAAAAACTCTCTGGACGGGGACGACCAGAACCCGCGTCAGCTGCGTCAGAGCGTCAGCTTCGCCGGTTTCACTCGCAGCAACTCTCCCCCGACTTTATACGAGCCCCTGAGCTTCACCCGTGCGCCTTCGGTCTCTCCCCCTCCCGCTGACATCTTGTCCCCAGTCTTCAGCGACTCTTCCCGAGACATGTTCCCCTTCAGCCGTCACAGTACCGGAGATATCTACAGCAACGCGCCCTTCACGCCAGAGCCTCGGTCGCGGTGTGTCTGCGGACACGGAAATAACTTGCAGGGCTCCCGCAACGAGCTGTACATGAAGGAAGACCTGAGCAAAGCCAACCTGCAGCGCTTTTCCTCAGAAGACTCGCTGTCAGACCGCGAAAGTTACAGCAGCACCGGCAGCTCGAGCGGCTCTGAGTCACCCACCTTCGACGGCTCGAGCGGGAAGCGCCTCTCTGTTTTCGCGCGGATGTCTGTGTCTGACTGAGGAGGACTTTACCGCCATTCCTTCCCAATCATTCAATCAGTCAAATATAATATGCAACGAGTCTTAATACTGTTAATTTATTATCATTGTGTGTGTGTATATATATATATATATA
>NW_015505915.1:338003-345938 GCF_001515645.1 Sinocyclocheilus grahami | reverse complement strand
TATATATATATATATATATATATATATATATATATATATTAGTTAAAGGAGATTATTTTGATACCAAGCTGCCCTCCAAAACCTAAGCAGGCATTGTTTTTATAATGGTGTTGTAGCCTATTATTTTCTGTCATATTGTCTTCCATTTGCTTATGCTTTTCTTGCTTTTCAACGTTGTTTGGCAGTGAGCATTGCAGACAAGTGCCTTAAGATATAACCTATGCTAGTGGCATAAGCAGAGCTTGTGTCAAATATATATGTGCATATATAATTATGATATATCATATATCCAGTGTGTGAATTAGGGGGTTGGCTTTTTAAAGGAATTTCTAGCCATTTTTTGGAGAAGTCAGTTCCCCAAATAATTTGCACCCTTTGTATATCAACCAACAATGTGATAAACTTGAGAAAACGGCCATACATTCACTCACAAAGAATGCACTTTACAAATCAATACTGGGTGAATGTTTCCATGTAGCATTTTAACCAAAGCATTATGATGTTAGGTACCTGTTTTGTACAAGAAAACTCAACAAACCTAAAAACATATTTATATTGAACAAGAGCTGTCAAGTTAATGTTTTGACAACCCTGGTTGGGTCCTTACTCAAGGAAACTTGTCTTTTATCAGGGACTGTAACAGAACAGTATTTCTGTAGAATAGTTTGCTTCATTTGCAATGTTTTTTTTTTGTAATTGTAATTGTATAGACCTAACTAATATATTTATTGAGTATTTATTGAAGGTATAGCCATGTATTTTTTACTTATTTATCAACATGTGTCGTGGCCTCAAATTGTTGACACAAAATAATGGAAACGATTTCATTTGACCAAAATAATGTAATAAATGCAAATTGTGGAAAAAAAAAAAACAGTTGTACTGAACTCGATGTTTCCTCTGCCAAATGCACCACAAAATCACAAGAATATAAACTCATATCACCTACAGTGTTCCTCACCCACCT
Organism: Sinocyclocheilus grahami; assembly: GCF_001515645.1. NCBI lineage: Eukaryota > Metazoa > Chordata > Actinopteri > Cypriniformes > Cyprinidae > Sinocyclocheilus > Sinocyclocheilus grahami. The sequence goes on along the minus strand of NW_015505915.1, from coordinate 344,971 downwards.
ACATTTCAAAATCACTTCATCACATGCCTAAGAAAAAAAATGCTGTTTTGTAAATACTTGGAGCAGGATTAAGTTCATATTTGGCATACACAAAGATATTTCACACAACAACACTGAGATCTGACCTGAATCTCCAAATGCATATGACAAAACAAAGTCTGAAGCAACCAATAGCTGTCTGTAGAGATTAAATCTGTCCTGCGTTTCCAGTGATGTTGTCAGCTTCGAGATCTGTGAGCTGGCCAGTTTAATGGAGTGCAGTAAGATCTTATTGAGCGTTACACTGGCGCATGGCAGTGCCGTGCATTACATAAACCTTCGCATTGCCTGCTACTTACGTTGAATGTTAAAGAATTAGGAACCTGAATACATTTGAACTAAACTCGTGTTAATTAACCCCTTTATAACTCTTAATGTTTAACTGACCAGAGCCTCTCTTAACCTTTTCATAAACCAATGCAAACAAGACATCCCAATATGCAAACATATGCTTATTGTGCAACCTGATCAAATGACTTAAAATCATTTGTATAGTGCTTTTGACAATACATACTGTTTCAAAGCTTTACAAAGAATCGCACCATACAAACCCACTAGGAGAGCAATCCACAGGCCACAGCAACACAACCTGTATGACTTTTTTCCTGAATAATTTCAACCTGAATGCATTTATTATTCATTTTCAGAAAAAAAGTGCAAAACCTGTTACTGGGGCTGTACCCAAATATATACCATTAAGATGCTAATATGTACACTTGAGATGTACTATTAACACCTCAGGTAGTAAGGTACTAATATGCACCTTTCGGGGTAAGTAAACAAAGGTGTACCTTTTTAAAAAATAATTACTATAATTATTATAATTATGCATGCATATATATATATATTTTTTTTTTATCTTTCAACTAGCCCTTTAAGATGTCATCTCAACAGTCTGTTACACATATGTCATTTGGTGACAGTTGTGAAGACAGATTTATGTTAAAAATTTCGTTTAAAAGTTCTTCTTGTTCAGGTCATAGTAAAACAAATATGTGAAGAATGAAAAAAAAACCGTTCTCCTCTTCTTCAAGAAAAAGTACAAGTGGCTATTTTTGTTCTCTGTATTATTCATATTGTTACAAGACATATGTGATGAAATATAAAAAAGACCCCACCTCTGTGATCCACCCAAAAAGTGCTTTAGCCAAAAACATCGTGATCTTCACACTTCACAACTTATCTACAGCCTGATAAGTTAAATATATAAATAACGACCACCATAACTGAAAATAAACATAACGGTGTCATGTGTGGGAAGATGGCACTTTGAGATATCATATGTCGCTATGTGGTCCAAATGAGGACGTGTGGGCCCTGCCAAATGCCACAGGAAAATCTGATTAAATTGACAAGAAAATTGCTCTATCATTCCATCTGATAGAAGTCTGTAGTAAGTTACGATATGATTAAAATATGTGGTGTAGAAGCTGTTGTCACATTTAAGAGTTAAATTATGGACTTTATAGTCCATTTCACTGTGCTCGTCTTCTTCGCCAGAACACGCACAGGATGTGTAACCATAACAACAGTGGCAGTCCAGTAAGAGCAAATAACCAGACGGACACACAAATGGCCCGTCTTCTCCCTCTCTCTTCTTTCAATGTTTCAACGTGCTTTAGGACGCTATTGGTGCGCTTCACAGAGCAAACAATGGCAGCTGTAATACAGCACAGTAAAGCCAGACCTGAAATTGCAATAACTGTAAGTGGCTTGTATTTACCTCCATGTTTACTAATGCTCTTCTGTACGCTGACAGCTCTCCCTGGGTAGAAAATAAGCTTATTTTATCAGCTCATACTGTACACCCTGCTCATTTTAAATGGGAGTTTCATTAAAAAGTCACATTTGTTCAACAGGTTTGCTTTTGAAATCGTTTTAGTCATGTGTGACTAACTTCATAACGGTAAAAATGCTGATGATTCTTAAAATAATATATTGCAAACACTGCTGTCAGACACACTTGGGGTTTTTTTTTTTTGTTGTTTTTTTAGCTCCTCTAGACTTGTTACAAAAAATATATGGAAACACACAGTTCTCCAAATAGAGTCAGCAGTTTCGATGAGGAAGTAGATAGTTACAAAAGGCCACACATTAAATAACTTCTCAAACGGCCCTTTGTCACTAACCTCTATATTTATGGTATACTATATTTATGGTTTTATCACACTTTTATATATTTAAAATTAAACTAAAACAGTTCATATCCATCCTTTTTGCCGTTTCCTTGAACAAAATATGCACTTTCAAGGGATAGTTCACCCAAAAATGAAAATTCTGTCATAATACTCACCCTCAAGTTGTTTTAAACATGCATGAGTCTTGGTAACCAAACAGCTGATGGTAGCCATTAACGTCTATGGGAGGAAAAAAATACTATGGAAGTCAATGGCTACCGCCAACTGTTTGGTTACCAACATTCTTCAAAATATCTTCTTTTATGTTCCATAGAAGAAGGAAACACAACACAGGGTAAGTAAACGATGATAGATTTTCATTTTTGGGTGAACTATCCCCACCACAGACATCGAGTGGCACATGTAGCCCTGAAATTCAGATTAATAGTTAATCAACATGAGTTCTCAATGGTTAATTTGTAGATTATTACATCTGAATCCCCTGAATCTTGAATAGCTGGTAACATTTAGGAGCACAAATGAAAAGAACCCAAATGAGATGTTCATATAATGTAAAATTTAATTCAATAAACAGCAATGCATAGAAAAGCAATGAGGAAGCAGGTCTCACAAGCAACAAAGAAGAAAAAAAAGGAAGTAGACAGCAACAATCAGTTTCCATGGGGTTACTATGGCAGCAAACCTAAAGTCAGACAATCAAAACTGGTGTTTTGTTAATTTCCTTCTACTTCGAGTCTCATGATTGATGTGGAATTCATAATTTCTGAACTGATAGTTTAAGCTATGACATAACTTTACTGTTTAACTCTTAGACTATAAATGTGTAAGCCATTGTTCAAAACAAAAGCCATGATTGAATTTGTTTCTGGTAAGTTAGACGTCCACCCCATTCTATCAATGTTTAACATATCATAGTGGTTTATAAAGTACTTTAACCTTTCAACTGCTTACGAACCTGTTTCAAGACACAATGCACAGTGTTAGTAACAGCCTGGATGTCTAATGTTTAACCTGCTTGCTGCAATACATTTATGTTCACTGACTGCATAATGAATAGAAATGTCAAAGAAAACGGAGCACAGACTTCTGTTAATGTTCCATCGGTTAGATTTTATAAGCTTGCCTTATCAAATTACCACAAAAATGGCCTGATCCATGCAATCGAGAATGTCAGTGGACTTGAATTTCACAGACCGGGTTCAATACAAATAAAGCTCAACTGATAGCATTTGTGGCATAATACTGATTACCACAAAGAAATTTCAACTTATCTGTTGTTTTCTTAAAAAAAAAAAAAAAAAAGGCTAAACTTTTACAATGGAAGTAAATAGGCAAATTTTTCAGAAGTAAAAACTTGCCTTAAAGGGATTTTCTGGTTTATATAAAAACTATTTAAAATCTCTTAAAACTTGCATTAAACAAATCTTCTGGTCTGAGGTCTATAGAAATAATCAATCGACAGCATTTAATAATTAAAAAAAAAAAAAATGGCAACAAGTTACAGAAGCACTTACAATGGAAGTGGGCCAATTCAGGAGCGGATCTTTCATAAAGCACTTTAAAATCTGTTAAAAAATTTGCCTTAATTTTATGAATTTTATGATCTGTTTAATACAAATAAAGTTCAGCCGACAGCATTATGGCATTATATTGATTACCACAAAGGAATTTCAGTTCGTTATGGTTAAAACCAAGGCAAAACTCAAGTGAGGCACTTACAATGGAAGTAAATAAAAAAAAAGTGCCAATTTGTTAAAAGTGAAACTTACATAAGGCACTTTAAAATGTTAAAACTTGCCTTAAAACAATTCTGATCTGCATTCAATACAAATAAAGCTCAATCAACAGAATTTATAACAATGTTGATAACATTGAGGCACTTACAATGGCAGTAAATGGGATCAGTTTTTTTTAGAAGTATAAGCACTTTAAAATCTTGTATATAATTGGAGTTGTAAACTTATGTTCATTTTGAGGTTGATATACTGATGCTATACTGTTACCAGTACTGTTATACTGGTATACTGTTGCTAATTTGAACATATATGGATTCACTTCCATTGCATCCCAGACGTTTGCAATAAAGAAAATTATGGATAAGTGGATTTTTTTATTTATTTATTTATTCATTCATTCATTCATTTATATTATTTATTTATTTATTTATTTATTTTTTGTGGTAATCAACATGAAGCCACAATGAACTTGTACTAATGAACTGTCTAATGAACTTGTATTGAACCCGGAATAGTTCTTTAAGGAATACAATCAGGTTATAGGCGATATTCAGTTTGCAGGAAGTCCTAAGAGGGTTTCACATTATCCACGTGGTTTCAGGGTTTCAAGGTGGGCTGTAAAGTCTCTTGCTGGGGCAAGGTTAAGATTGTGGAAATTGCTTTTCTGCTTCAAGTAGCATAAAGGGAATTGCACAACACTCGCTCAGTGCAGACGTCCACAGCGTCATGGAAACGCATCTGGCTTTTATTCTGCCTGTGCAAGTTGCTGTCTAAGCCTGTCAAGGATTCGCCTGCCAAGAACAATATGAGGTCAGATCCCAAGCAAAGAGAGTGGAAGGAACACATGTGGCCGAAAATATGAGAGCCGAGCGAGAGATTGCTTAAATCACAGTCGCTCGCTGCCAAATGTATTGCATCTGTGGTAAAGTATTCTCGCTGCTAACTGGAGGGAGTGTTTCCATTTCCAATGTTACAATCCTATGAAAACTTCCTGTAAAACATGCCTATTTTAGAAAATATGAATTAAGCCCTTGAGTTACATCAAATGGGATTGTATATGTCATTCGGAGTACCCTGTTTGTATTTTACCATTCTAAAGTATAAACTCACATATCCAGTTGTGATAGTTATACGCTACAATATCTGTAAGGCTTTATGTAACCATGCCACACCCTGCCATGGCCAGAGGGTAAAGGTAAAAGTAAAATGAAAGATTAAGAGTGAGATTTTTCCCTCATCTCTCCCTTCACTGTCTGTGCTTTTGCGTCACGAGCTAGCAGGACCTCTCCTCCCTGGGACTGCTGGGATGAGCGCTGCTGGAGTAAGGAATGTACCAAAGAGAGAGCATGTCTATAAAAGGAAGGCACTTCCACTGCTGGCTGTTGACGTCAGACAACAACTATTTCCCTCTTTTCCTTCACTCTGCTTTCGGACTAAAATCAAGGCCACATGGAGCATCTTTAATCCTGCTTCCTGTTACCCTTTTATTTATATAATTAGCAAAAACATATTTAGACCTCAGAAATGATTTATAAATGAAGGTGGTGTCTAGATTAAAACAATACATATTTTTCAGTTAATGGCCTCAAAAAGTACTTGGATTTAACCCTGAATAGACACAACCAGGAAAAAAATATATAAAAATAAAAAATGAATAAAATATTATTTGTATTGTTATTAATGATAATATTAGCTTATTATTATTATTAGCAGTAGTAGTAGTAGTAGTAGTATTTGTGTATATTATCATCTGTAAAACACCTTAATATACCAAAATAATAAGTAAAATTCAATATATTTATGAAACTATTAACCTAATTATCTGTGTTGTAAGAATAATAAATGTAAATTATTATTATTATTATTATTATTAATAATAATAGTAACGTCTCGGTTACTTGTGTAACCCTCGTTCCCTGAAGGAGGGAACGGAGACGTGACTGACGAATTGGGATCTCGCCCGAGAGCCCAATCACCTTCGAGTGTTAACTAAACAAGTCAATGACAGTTGGCGTGCATGTTTCGTCATGCGCACCCCGCCCCGCGAGTATAAAAGGAGAGTGCGTGCAAACGCACATCAGTTTTTCACTGAGGAGCCGAGACTACGCCCGGCCGTACAGCGGTGGTACAGCAACTGTGGCGACGGGACGTAACGTCTCCGTTCCCTCCTTCATGGAACAAGGGTTACACAAGTAACCGAGACGTTCCCTTTCAGTCAGTCCCGTTCGATGTTATGTCAGTCGTGACTGACGAATTGGGATCCATATGGAAAACGCCACTATTGCTGACCCCCTCCAGTGCCCTGCGGAAGCCGGCAAGTCCCCCCACACCAGCTGGGGCGGAAGATAGGACAGCGGCTAGGCAGAGGTGTCCGCACTGCTGTTCCATACAGTGGTACATTGGATAACACTGTGAAAGCGTACCCAGTTGGGATGCTACAGAAGCCACATCCATGTGGAATACACATATGGACTGGCCCAGGGCAGTGCTACATATGGAAGTCCCTGCTGTAGACTCAACCCGCCTGGGGTGAGATGACTACGCAGCAGAGATGGCAGCGAACGACTGCCAGGGAAAGACACGGGCTTACCGTGAGGGGAGCCGTACCGTGGAAGAATACACATGTGGGATCACCCGAAGGGGGAATCACTACACACGGGCACCTAGCCCAGCACAAGGGCTGACCTTGGGCCTGCACACGAGCGCTGGACCTGGCGTCTGGCGCTCTGCCACACCTGACCGCCGAGGGTGCGGGAGGTACTCCAACAGGGTTCGCCATGGGGAACTGAAGTGAGAAGCAAAAAAGCGCACGTATCCGGTCCGAAGAGGGGACTGGCGCAGCAAGCGTGATCGACACTGAGCGGGTCCGGTGTTACTGCCTACCAGAGGTGAGTACACGAGAGGACACACTACACGGAGATTATAGAATCTCGCAAACGTGTTAGGCGTCGTCCAGCCGGCAGCTCTACAGATGTCTGCTATCGAGGCGCCCCGCGCCAATGCCCAAGAAGATGCCACTCCTCTCGTAGAGTGAGCTCTCACTCCGAGGGGGCAA
>NW_015505915.1:325823-337658 GCF_001515645.1 Sinocyclocheilus grahami | reverse complement strand
GGCTGCGGATGCCATATGCCCCAGGAGCCTCTGAAACTGTTTTAGTGGAACCGCCCTCTTGCGCTGGAAAGACCCCAGGCAGTTCAGCATCAACTGTGCACGCTCTACTGAGAGACGTGCTGAGAGGTTGACCGAGTCCAGCTCCATGCCGAGAAAAGAGATCCTCTGCACCGGGGAGAGTTTGCTCTTTTCCCAGTTGACCCAAAGCCCCAACCGGCTGAGGTGACTGAGCACCGTGTCCCTGTGTTCGCACAACCGCGCTCGAGACTGGGCCAGTATGGGCCAGTCGTCGAGGTAGTTGAGAATGCGAATGCCAGCTTCCCTCAATGGAACGAGGGCTGCCTCCACGACCTTGGTGAAGTCACGAGGTGACAGGGATGGGTAGCCAGTGGCGGAACAGAACAAAACGGGAACAAAGGATTCTCCACCCGGCCCTCCTCCGGGGGAAGGAGGGGTGCGGTCACCATCTCCTGAAGAGCAGGATCCAAGAACCGCAGGAGGGCGCCCTCGGCGATGAGCAGACAGGGGAGCTGCAGCCGGCGGTGGGGTGGAGACAGCAGCAGACCGCCGGGGCAGGATGTGTCGAAACACCTCTGTCTGCTTCTGCGCGGTGGAGAACTGTTGGGCAAAGCCCTCCACCGCTTCGCCGAATAGGCCGGCCTGGGAGATCAGGGAGTCCAGGAAGCGATGCTTGTCGGCCTCCCTCATATCCGCCAAGGTCAGCCATAGGTGGCGCTCCTGGATCACCAATCTGGACATCGTCTGACCCAGTGACCGCGCTGTGACTTTCGTCTCCCTAAGCGCGAGGTCCGTCGCAGTTCCTGCAGCACACCTGGGTCAGCACCACCCTCGTGCAACTGCTTCAACGCCTTGGCCTGGTGGACTTGCAGGAGGGCCATGGCATGCAGGGCGGAAACGGCCTGTCCAGCAGCACTGTAAGCCTTAGCCGTCAGAGCGGACGAGAACTTACAGGTCCTGGACAGAAGGCGTGGACCACCCCTCCAGGCGGCGGCGCTTTGCGGGCAGAGCTGCATGGCAATAGCACGCTCGACTGATGACCGGCTTGCGCCCCCAGGAACCAATCGTCCAGCCTTGAGCGTTCGGGAGAAGGAGGAGGCCTCCAGTGCAGCCCGACACTCTCAGCAGCCCGGGAAAGCATAGCAGTCAGCTCTGGATCTGACTCGGGCAATGCCACTCTTCCTGAAGGAGGCAGCGCAGCCGAATCCTCATCTCCAGAGCCTAGCTCGCCCTCCGATGCAGCGATCGACATCCTGTCATCTGCCTGCGCTCCGCACGAGATGCTGGGCACCGCCCTGTCCGAGGAACCAGCAAACTCAGGCGGTGCGATGCGCTAGAGGAATGAGAGGCCCGCGGAGATGTACTCGACGGGGAAGCTCTCACCGTGATCCTCAGATCTCCCTGACCATGAACCGAGGTAGCCTTCTGAGAACCGGAGGAATTAGAACGGGGCATGGCAAGGGGGATAGCCCCCCGTTTAATGAGGAGGTATCTAGACCGCAACGTCACGATGGTCATGTTCCCGCACTGAGAACATGACTCATCCATGAGCGCTGTTTCAGCGTGCTGCAAGCCCAAGCACGAGACACAGCGATCATGACCATCAGATGAAGCCAGGAAGCGACCACATCCAGAAACGCACGAGCGGGAAGCCATCTTTAAAAAAAGGCCCGTCGCTCGTCAAGCTCTTTTAGATATTTGCTCTTTTAGAAAAATGAAAACAGCGCTGAAACGCCCAGGGGAGGTCACGGCGAGACCGCAGAATGGAAGCTGCAGCACGCCGAAGATGAGCAGCACTGAATGCAACCCCCGCTGACGTGCCATAACACCAACGCTAGGCTGTTTCTTTGCAGACACTCGCAGAGATTCGTCCTAGTAGAAGGCTCAGCTCCGAAGCGAAAAGCTGATGTGCGTTTGCACGCGCTCTCCTTTTATACCCACGCTGCGGGGCGGGGTGCGCATGGCGAAACACGCACGCCGACTGTCATTGGCTTGTTTAGTTAACACTCTAAAGTGATTGGGCTCTCGGGGGAGATCCCAATTCGTCAGTCATGACTGACGTAACGTCGAACGTGACTTACTGAAAGGGAATGGAAGTAACGACAATAAAAGTTGTTGTTGTATAATAAAAATAATAATAATAATGATGATGATAATATACATAAACAACAACAATAAAAATGAAATATTCGTAGCAACAACAATAATAATAATTGTTGTTGTAATTTCTTTTTTTTATTATTATTATCACATAATACACTTTAGTATGAAAAAAATATATTTACAAAATAATCCAGCTAGTCATCTGTGTCTTCTGTTATGACAAATTATCATAGTAATCCTATGTTCTGACAAAAGTACCAAACTAATTTTGTTTCCTTTAAATAAAACTTATTTTATTTTGTTATTAACCGTAATGTTACATGTAAAAAATTTAACATTTGCTCTGAAATATACACAAGCACATTTTTAAAACAAAGTATTTCACAAAAATAAGTTTAAGTTTTCATTCATAAAAAAAACAGAACAGTTCAAAAAGACCAAATGTATTTGGACACTTTCTGATTATCAAACATTACATGTTGAAATGTATCTGTGGTTACTCTGCTCATCTGTCTGGAGAAGAAATGACTTCATGCTCTAAAACAATAATTCGACTAGCTGGTTATCAGTAATGGATTTTGATGTTTTGTTGTTTAATGCAATGCAATTCATTTAAACTTGTGTCTTACATTTCTAAATAATATGTACAAGAATCTTAGGTTATGTTTTTCAGATAATAAAGTTAAACAAGTTGTACATCTAGTGCGACAAATTGACACCTTTGCAAATATATTAATCTGTTGAAATACTGCTTGTGATATGAGTAGACCAAAAAACAAACAAATAAATACAGTATAAAAACATTTGTAGCAAATAAAAGTTGATGAAAGTGAGAAAGATAATAGTCAGAAGACAGTAAAGCATTATCTTCCGGGCATGAGTTCTCCAGACAGAGCCCTGTTTTAGACACATTCTAGCACTTGTAGAAGTGTACAACATGTGTTTTGTGTAAAAGCACAAAACAACAGCATAGGTCTAAATATAAAATAACACCTGGAGCATATGTGACCCTGGACCACAAAACCAGTCATAAGGGTCCATTTTTCAAAATTGAGATGTATAGATCATCTGAAAGCTGAATAAATAAGCTTTCCATTGATGTATGGTTTGTTAGGATAGGGCCATATTTGGCCGAGATACAACTATTTGACAATCTGGCATCTGAGGGTGCAAAAAATCTAAATACTGAGAAAATTGCCTTTAAAGTTATCCAAATGAAGTTCTTAGCAATGCATATTACTAATCAAAAATTAAGTTTTGATATATTTACAGTAGGAAATTTACAAAATATCTTCATGGAACATGATCTTTAATTAATATCCTAATGATTTTTGGTAAACAAGAAAAATCTATCATTTTGACCCATACAATGTATTTTTGGCTATTGCTACAAATATACCCCAGCGACTTAAAACTGCTTTTGTGCTCCAGGGTCAAATATTGTTCTCTGTCTCAAAAGTGCAGAACTTCTGCTGCTTCCTGTTTCAGGTTCCCATGTGAAAGATAACACAAAAGTTTTACATCTGTTGTTTGCAGAACTGTTTTATTGCCATATTAGGATTTAATCAGTGTGTAGGTGTAGGAAATAAATATAAAGCACAAACTATGAAGAACTGAACAAAAATAAATTGGCACTCAATTATGTCATGTCTCAAACATGCTCAGGGAGGGTTTAAAAATTACTGGCTACAAAACAAGAAAAATCTATCATTTTGACCCATACAATGTATTTTTGGCTATTGCTACAAATATACCCCAGCGACTTAAAACTGCTTTTGTGCTCCAGGGTCAAATATTGTTCTCTGTCTCAAAAGTGCAGAACTTCTGCTGCTTCCTGTTTCAGGTTCCCATGTGAAAGATAACACAAAAGTTTTACATCTGTTGTTTGCAGAACTGTTTTATTGCCATATTAGGATTTAATCAGTGTGTAGGTGTAGGAAATAAATATAAAGCACAAACTATGAAGAACTGAACAAAAATAAATTGGCACTAAATTATGTCATGTCTCAAACATGCTCAGGGAGGGTTTAAAAATTACTGGCTACAAAACGATTATAAAATTATAAAAAAAAATGATTATATACTTCAGTAACGATTAATTAGTGACGAATCTACTGGTAATTAGCTTAATAACTAGAAAATTGTCAGGAAGGTAATGACTGCAGTTTTTACAATACTCGTTCATGATTCTTCTGGCATATGATTTATGAGTCAATTAGTTGATATAGTCATTCCATTTAATTATACTCTTTAAACCTGAACAACATAGCCTATATATTTAAAATATTATTTTTACAACATATTTTTTGTAAATATATATAATTTATACATAACTCTATTTAATAGCCAGGCAGAAAATCAGACATTTTTTTCACGACATGAAACCAGCCTCAGCGTATGGCCAGATGGTCAGACTTCAAACAAGTCATTACAATCTTGTTTATGTTGAGTCTAAAATAAGTTCTCTCTAGGGTATTCTGAAATACTGCACATGACATTGCAAGTGTATGGCGGTGAACAATTCCTCTTTATGGCCACTGAGGCTGGCTATTTGAACAGGTGTGTGAATTTTGAGAGGGAAGTATGAATGTCAGTGGAGTTTGAAAGGGCCACTTTCTGCAGATGCTTTTGCAGGCATGGCCAAATTCCTTCCTTCTGCTCTGAAAATGATCTGGTGTGGAAATTACCTGCCAACAAACAATAGAAAAGGAACTATGAGTTTAAGTATTATAAGCCGGAGAACAGATTGTTTCAATGGGGAAATTTACTGCTTTAAATTTTGCTCAGCCCTCTTCCAGGAAAAAAAAACATTGTTTCGTTAAGGATCTACATTGCAAACTAAGCATGCTGAGCGTCTCCATTATTTCAGCATTAAACCAGTGCAAATTATTCACCAGCTGCTCTGTCAACACCCAGCAACATGTATTGGAGTTGGGGCAAGTTGTCACACTTCTTACTTTTGAATATTTATCAGGATAGGGTTATTTTTTAGTCAATTTTTGTATAGGCACACACATAAAATTAAGATAAAAAGATTTAGTTCATTTAACACACATTGAACGTTTGTGGGATCTGCCATTAAAGGTGCTGTATGAAACCCCGGGTTGCCAGTTGGTGGAAAATACAGCATACTGCAGCCATGGAAGCCAGCAAACAAACTGGGTCGGAGATCGCAGATTCTACATGGCCTAAAAAGGCCTCAGCATCCATATAAAAAGCTCTATGACCAGAGACATATTAAAACGCGCATAAATCGACTCATTTACTTTCAGTTGCGCTCGTTCCTGTTGCTCGTTCCTGTTGCTCGTTCCTCAATCTGGCAACCCGCTTGAGCGCGGAGTTTGAGGCATATTTTACATTCGGACTGCAGTACCCATTTCAACCGCTTGCTGTCAATATTACATAATGTACCTTCAAACAGACTATTATTGGCTTTTCAGCTAAATCTGAGCGGTTAAACAAATGGATTTTTGGCCAACATTTTTGGAAACGTATTAGAAATCGAGAGTAGTTTACACACACACACACACAAAAGATATGTATATATAAAATAATATTAATTTTGGTTGTTAATGTGTTTATTGTGTTGCTAAGGGGTTCTGAAAGTTTTTAGTGCATTATGTGGTAGCTAAAGAGTCCTGTCAGCACCACCCTCGTGCAACTGCTTCAACGCCTTGGCCTGGTGGACTTGCAGGAGGGCCATGGCATGCAGGGCGGAAACGGCCTGTCCAGCAGCACTGTAAGCCTTAGCCGTCAGAGCGGACGAGAACTTACAGGTCCTGGACAGAAGGCGTGGACCACCCCTCCAGGCGGCGGCGCTTTGCGGGCAGAGCTGCATGGCAATAGCACGCTCGACTGATGACCGGCTTGCGCCCCCAGGAACCAATCGTCCAGCCTTGAGCGTTCGGGAGAAGGAGGAGGCCTCCAGTGCAGCCCGACACTCTCAGCAGCCCGGGAAAGCATAGCAGTCAGCTCTGGATCTGACTCGGGCAATGCCACTCTTCCTGAAGGAGGCAGCGCAGCCGAATCCTCATCTCCAGAGCCTAGCTCGCCCTCCGATGCAGCGATCGACATCCTGTCATCTGCCTGCGCTCCGCACGAGATGCTGGGCACCGCCCTGTCCGAGGAACCAGCAAACTCAGGCGGTGCGATGCGCTAGAGGAATGAGAGGCCCGCGGAGATGTACTCGACGGGGAAGCTCTCACCGTGATCCTCAGATCTCCCTGACCATGAACCGAGGTAGCCTTCTGAGAACCGGAGGAATTAGAACGGGGCATGGCAAGGGGGATAGCCCCCCGTTTAATGAGGAGGTATCTAGACCGCAACGTCACGATGGTCATGTTCCCGCACTGAGAACATGACTCATCCATGAGCGCTGTTTCAGCGTGCTGCAAGCCCAAGCACGAGACACAGCGATCATGACCATCAGATGAAGCCAGGAAGCGACCACATCCAGAAACGCACGAGCGGGAAGCCATCTTTAAAAAAAGGCCCGTCGCTCGTCAAGCTCTTTTAGATATTTGCTCTTTTAGAAAAATGAAAACAGCGCTGAAACGCCCAGGGGAGGTCACGGCGAGACCGCAGAATGGAAGCTGCAGCACGCCGAAGATGAGCAGCACTGAATGCAACCCCCGCTGACGTGCCATAACACCAACGCTAGGCTGTTTCTTTGCAGACACTCGCAGAGATTCGTCCTAGTAGAAGGCTCAGCTCCGAAGCGAAAAGCTGATGTGCGTTTGCACGCGCTCTCCTTTTATACCCACGCTGCGGGGCGGGGTGCGCATGGCGAAACACGCACGCCGACTGTCATTGGCTTGTTTAGTTAACACTCTAAAGTGATTGGGCTCTCGGGTGAGATCCCAATTCGTCAGTCATGACTGACGTAACGTCGAACGTGACTTACTGAAAGGGAATGGAAGTAACGACAATAAAAGTTGTTGTTGTATAATAAAAATAATAATAATAATGATGATGATAATATACATAAACAACAACAATAAAAATGAAATATTCGTAGCAACAACAATAATAATAATTGTTGTTGTAATTTCTTTTTTTTATTATTATTATCACATAATACACTTTAGTATGAAAAAAATATATTTACAAAATAATCCAGCTAGTCATCTGTGTCTTCTGTTATGACAAATTATCATAGTAATCCTATGTTCTGACAAAAGTACCAAACTAATTTTGTTTCCTTTAAATAAAACTTATTTTATTTTGTTATTAACCGTAATGTTACATGTAAAAAATTTAACATTTGCTCTGAAATATACACAAGCACATTTTTAAAACAAAGTATTTCACAAAAATAAGTTTAAGTTTTCATTCATAAAAAAAACAGAACAGTTCAAAAAGACCAAATGTATTTGGACACTTTCTGATTATCAAACATTACATGTTGAAATGTATCTGTGGTTACTCTGCTCATCTGTCTGGAGAAGAAATGACTTCATGCTCTAAAACAATAATTCGACTAGCTGGTTATCAGTAATGGATTTTGATGTTTTGTTGTTTAATGCAATGCAATTCATTTAAACTTGTGTCTTACATTTCTAAATAATATGTACAAGAATCTTAGGTTATGTTTTTCAGATAATAAAGTTAAACAAGTTGTACATCTAGTGCGACAAATTGACACCTTTGCAAATATATTAATCTGTTGAAATACTGCTTGTGATATGAGTAGACCAAAAAACAAACAAATAAATACAGTATAAAAACATTTGTAGCAAATAAAAGTTGATGAAAGTGAGAAAGATAATAGTCAGAAGACAGTAAAGCATTATCTTCCGGGCATGAGTTCTCCAGACAGAGCCCTGTTTTAGACACATTCTAGCACTTGTAGAAGTGTACAACATGTGTTTTGTGTAAAAGCACAAAACAACAGCATAGGTCTAAATATAAAATAACACCTGGAGCATATGTGACCCTGGACCACAAAACCAGTCATAAGGGTCCATTTTTCAAAATTGAGATGTATAGATCATCTGAAAGCTGAATAAATAAGCTTTCCATTGATGTATGGTTTGTTAGGATAGGGCCATATTTGGCCGAGATACAACTATTTGACAATCTGGCATCTGAGGGTGCAAAAAATCTAAATACTGAGAAAATTGCCTTTAAAGTTATCCAAATGAAGTTCTTAGCAATGCATATTACTAATCAAAAATTAAGTTTTGATATATTTACAGTAGGAAATTTACAAAATATCTTCATGGAACATGATCTTTAATTAATATCCTAATGATTTTTGGTAAACAAGAAAAATCTATCATTTTGACCCATACAATGTATTTTTGGCTATTGCTACAAATATACCCCAGCGACTTAAAACTGCTTTTGTGCTCCAGGGTCAAATATTGTTCTCTGTCTCAAAAGTGCAGAACTTCTGCTGCTTCCTGTTTCAGGTTCCCATGTGAAAGATAACACAAAAGTTTTACATCTGTTGTTTGCAGAACTGTTTTATTGCCATATTAGGATTTAATCAGTGTGTAGGTGTAGGAAATAAATATAAAGCACAAACTATGAAGAACTGAACAAAAATAAATTGGCACTAAATTATGTCATGTCTCAAACATGCTCAGGGAGGGTTTAAAAATTACTGGCTACAAAACGATTATAAAATTATAAAAAAAAATGATTATATACTTCAGTAACGATTAATTAGTGACGAATCTACTGGTAATTAGCTTAATAACTAGAAAATTGTCAGGAAGGTAATGACTGCAGTTTTTACAATACTCGTTCATGATTCTTCTGGCATATGATTTATGAGTCAATTAGTTGATATAGTCATTCCATTTAATTATACTCTTTAAACCTGAACAACATAGCCTATATATTTAAAATATTATTTTTACAACATATTTTTGTAAATATATATAATTTATACATAACTCTATTTAATAGCCAGGCAGAAAATCAGACATTTTTTTCACGACATGAAACCAGCCTCAGCGTATGGCCAGATGGTCAGACTTCAAACAAGTCATTACAATCTTGTTTATGTTGAGTCTAAAATAAGTTCTCTCTAGGGTATTCTGAAATACTGCACATGACATTGCAAGTGTATGGCGGTGAACAATTCCTCTTTATGGCCACTGAGGCTGGCTATTTGAACAGGTGTGTGAATTTTGAGAGGGAAGTATGAATGTCAGTGGAGTTTGAAAGGGCCACTTTCTGCAGATGCTTTTGCAGGCATGGCCAAATTCCTTCCTTCTGCTCTGAAAATGATCTGGTGTGGAAATTACCTGCCAACAAACAATAGAAAAGGAACTATGAGTTTAAGTATTATAAGCCGGAGAACAGATTGTTTCAATGGGGAAATTTACTGCTTTAAATTTTGCTCAGCCCTCTTCCAGGAAAAAAAAACATTGTTTCGTTAAGGATCTACATTGCAAACTAAGCATGCTGAGCGTCTCCATTATTTCAGCATTAAACCAGTGCAAATTATTCACCAGCTGCTCTGTCAACACCCAGCAACATGTATTGGAGTTGGGGCAAGTTGTCACACTTCTTACTTTTGAATATTTATCAGGATAGGGTTATTTTTTAGTCAATTTTTGTATAGGCACACACATAAAATTAAGATAAAAAGATTTAGTTCATTTAACACAC
Organism: Sinocyclocheilus grahami; assembly: GCF_001515645.1. Lineage (NCBI taxonomy): Eukaryota > Metazoa > Chordata > Actinopteri > Cypriniformes > Cyprinidae > Sinocyclocheilus > Sinocyclocheilus grahami. The sequence goes on along the minus strand of NW_015505915.1, from coordinate 327,914 downwards.
ATTGAACGTTTGTGGGATCTGCCATTAAAGGTGCTGTATGAAACCCCGGGTTGCCAGTTGGTGGAAAATACAGCATACTGCAGCCATGGAAGCCAGCAAACAAACTGGGTCGGAGATCGCAGATTCTACATGGCCTAAAAAGGCCTCAGCATCCATATAAAAAGCTCTATGACCAGAGACATATTAAAACGCGCATAAATCGACTCATTTACTTTCAGTTGCGCTCGTTCCTGTTGCTCGTTCCTGTTGCTCGTTCCTCAATCTGGCAACCCGCTTGAGCGCGGAGTTTGAGGCATATTTTACATTCGGACTGCAGTACCCATTTCAACCGCTTGCTGTCAATATTACATAATGTACCTTCAAACAGACTATTATTGGCTTTTCAGCTAAATCTGAGCGGTTAAACAAATGGATTTTTGGCCAACATTTTTGGAAACGTATTAGAAATCGAGAGTAGTTTACACACACACACACACAAAAGATATGTATATATAAAATAATATTAATTTTGGTTGTTAATGTGTTTATTGTGTTGCTAAGGGGTTCTGAAAGTTTTTAGTGCATTATGTGGTAGCTAAAGAGTCCTGTAAGTTGCAAGATGGTTATTTACTGGCCCAAGTTAAAAAATAAAGTAAGAAAGAAAGAAAATAATAATAATAATACTAATAAATTAATTTAAAAAAAGATCATTGTTAGTCCTTTGCTATGCTGTTGCTAAGGCGATTTGTTTGGTTGTTTTTGCATTGCTATGCAGTTGCTAAAATATTCACGTTTTTTTTTCTTTTGCTGTCATAAGGTCCCGCGCTCTGTCTAGATTTGTATACCGTTGCAGTTCAGACCTTCCTTGGGGAATTAATAAACATTGTAGAACATGTAGATAATTTATAAACCTGAAGACATCTAGCCACTCATCTGAAAGGCCTCATGGGATATAGAGGATGGGGATTCCCCATAAATAATATCCCAACACCACAGCTGTGATGCAAATTAAACATGGATGATTATAGTGCAACCAGAATTTAAATCTACAATATTAATTACTTTTTAAATTGAATTACTTTTATTTTAATATGAATAAATTCCAGCTGACTGGCAGCTTCCTGCTCGCTGTTTGTCATGAGGCAATAGACAGTATCTGTAGGCTGTTATGCCATTTCAGCTATAGAAGATGAATTATAATAGACTACAGTAGATGACAGAACAGTCTGCTACAAGCTACTGTGACATGAGCTCTATGAGCACTTTAGTAATGGAGAATTAACAGTGGTTGTTTGTCACATATGGGGTGTATTTGTAAGAGTCTACTGACCTCTGGTGGTTATTTAGTTGTGTACACCTGTAAAGGGGAATTATTTAAAGCCTTGTTCAAAGGTTTCAAAGGTTCAGTCATGTATTCTTTGTTACTATTATTCTTGATTATATATATATATATATATATATATACTATATTACAGTATTTTTTATCAAATAAATGTATATATATATATATATATATATATATACATACACACACACACACACACAATATATATATACTATATTAATTTAATAATAATTATTATTTATAATGCACACATCATTTGATTTGATTTGATGATCTGATGACTGAAATATCGTCCAAAACCCTTCCATCTTCCACTTTATTGAAAAGGTATTGTAATTTATTTAGACATTTCTCACTTTATCAAAACGGCATAAAAATGTATTTTGGCCAACAGAACTTGTAATTAAGAACAATAAATAAGAACATGCATCAATCTTATGGTTCCATCGTTTTAACATAGCTGATGATATAGCTTTTTTTTATAGCTTTTTTAACATTTTGCTTTAATATGTGTGATTTTAGTGGTTTTTAGAGTTTTGTGTCCCCGTATTTAACCAACTTCTATATCAAAAATGTTAATCCTATTCTTTTTTTTTTTTTTAAGTACCTGTTTGAATCCAAACGTAAACTCTACTAGTCACAGATATATCATTGCAAACATGAAGCTATCAGTCAAGTGATTTTTTTTTTTCGTATGAGAATGTTTCATCCTAACAACTTGTAAGAGTTTCTTTCCCTGTCCCATTGTCTTACAGTAGCCAGGTTGA
>NW_015505915.1:324148-325813 GCF_001515645.1 Sinocyclocheilus grahami | reverse complement strand
TAATAATAATAATAATAATAATAATGAAAGGGAAAATGGAAAGACGAGGGCAAAAGGGAGCTTTTTGAAGAACTGATTCTAAATTAAGAACATGTTATGCAAAATAAGTCCACTGGAAATATAGGGTTAAAAGGCCATTTCTCAAACACTTCTAAAACATTCATCCAGTCAAGTTTTCACCGCTGTTCAAACTAAAGCACGTCTGATTTAAACCACCTGACATGCTTCCACTATGTTGCTCAGCGGTGGAGCGAATGTAACCACTTCTGTAACAGCTGCACCACTGCTCACTTTTTTTTTCCATTACAGAAGTGCAAAACTATTCCATTCTAGCGGTTACTGCAGTATTTGGCAATCGGAGAGGAAACGTCTGAGGAAACAGGGTAAAAAAAAAAATCTTTAGAGAAGCATAACAGGATCTCAAAGAAAACTTTCAGCCATGATTTTTCATAGTGAGTCTATGGACCGGTCACCAGTCACTCACACAGGAAGTTTGTCCATCGAGGGGAGTGCAAACAGTACAATCCTGAAATAATACATATCTAGGGAATCAGCAAAGGATATTGGCAAACTCATATCTTCAAGAATAGCATTATCTGTCAAATTTGGCTACACCTTCAGATCCACAGGTTCTCATGAGAAAAGAGTCATAGTAAGATCAGCACGGTATCGGTGCCCTGAATTAGTAACCAGGAGTGCTTTCCCTCGCCGCAGTGTGTCTTGGGTTGATGTCAGTATGTACGTGTATATTCACATCAAGTGTGAGGTCACACTACACTTCCTTTAGGCTGTTTTCTCTGGCTTTGTTTACACAGACAGTCCCCTAGTCAAAACAAAGCATTCATTGCTAGGCACCATGCTAGCGCTTGCAACACTCGCTTACACAATTTCTGAGAAGAACCTGGTCAATTCTTTCAGGGTTTATTTTTTGACCTCAGCAAAACTCTCCATGATTTGGTGCAATGTTTGAGGAAGGCTTGCGCAAATAAAATTAAAAAACATGTTTTTTTCACGTTATAAGGTAAAGTCTGAATAAGCAGATATATAGAAATTTTTAATTTTTCTAAAAATATATTTTATTTCACTTGATTTGTTATCATGACTAACTTCTTATTAATAAATCTAAATATACTAATATAAACAGAATATATACAAACTTACCTGTGTGTGTGTAGTAGTCGTAGTGGTAGTAGTAGTTTGACTGTTATTGTAATGTGCAACATCTGATTAAATAAAAATAGAACTTGTATAAAACAAATAAATATTCATAAATAAATGAACTAATGGGTTAATACATTTTTCTAATGTAATATATATTGAGAACTTATATATAAATATTGACACATCGCTTTATCTGATCTGGCTGTACTATATTTTATGCTACTTTATTTTATTTTGTTAAGATGATAAAAGTTTAATTAAATATTAATATTAAATGTTAATTTATATGGGGAATTAGTATTGTTATTTTTTACTGGGAAAAGTAGTAGTCATTTGACTGCATTTGTCATGTGAAACAGTCAACAAAACAAAAATGTGTTGTACTAATGTCATATCTGTAAAATAAAATAAAATAATAAAATAAAATAAAATGTTTTTAAGTAATGTTATATTTACTGGGAATATATATATATATGTGTGTGTGTGTGTGTGTGTGTGTGTGTG
>NW_015505915.1:322063-323514 GCF_001515645.1 Sinocyclocheilus grahami | reverse complement strand
TGCTGGTATCATATGACTTTAGAGCATTAAATTATCAAATGTGTTTTTGTAGAACTGTAAAATATATTTGATTATAGACTATTATATAATATAAAATTCGCCTGTTGTGAAAAATAAGTGGTTTGGTGAGTCTGCTCCACATCAGCAATTAAAATCATATCAATGTCAACAATTAGTAATTATAACTGAAGCTAATTAGTTACTTCTGCTAATTTTATTTATTTATGTATTTATTTATTTGTATTGTTGCAGTCATTTTCTGTTAGTCGTTTTTATTTTAATACATTTAATATTTTTCTAACAAGGTTGAACAGAATATACGACAGTGCGCATATTTTGTTTTTCCTCCAACAATGTCAACAATTGTTGTAATTTTAAGAGGCTTTTTTAATGTTATTACAGGAAGTTTATTTATTTATGTGTATTTCTAATCTATCTATCTATCGGCCTATCGATCTATCTATCGATCTATTAAAATATTTTGTATTGTTTTAATTTAATTTAAATGGTGTATTTACCTTGAATATTTATTGTTAAAAAAATCACACAAATCGGTCTGAAAGTTTGCTAACAGAAATTAATTGCATTTATTTATTTATTTACATATTTATTGTTATGATTTAATTTAATTTAATTTAATTTGTGTATTTAAGTTGAATATCTTGAATATAAAATCACACCAATCACTCAGAAATTTTGCTGCATGGTTAAAAAGAAAATTTTATTTTGGCTTCCTGAGGATGCTGACCAGTTTTTTTAAAATGCTAAGTATTTTTATTTATTTTTTCTCAGTAGGGAACTGACCTCCAAACAACCTTGGAAAGACCATTTGGAAACATCCAGTTCATTCAGAGTTACTCAATCGGCCTTCCCCTGAAAGGGAGCAGTTTTTTTTTCTCCCCCAAATTCACAACTGTTTTGTAAGTCCTTGAACATGTTCTTAAATCACTGTCTTTTAAAGTAGCACAATGAAAAAAATGCCTTTCCCCTGGCTCTCAAACATCCACAGCTGAAATAACTGGTAGGTTTCCAAAAACATCAGAAAGTGAAAAATGTATATCCACCCTTGTTATTTAAAACAACACCCTAATAAAAAAAAAGACTGGATATCCAAACTTTTCTGGGAAAGAACAGTTGAGTTATGTGAATGATCCATCCTGAAATCTGAATCGGAAACCATGTGATTTCCAAATTTTCTAGGTCCTATAATACAGTTATTCTCTCATTTTCTACAGCAACACAGTATAATCTTCTAGCCTTTCAAACAAGGGCTTGACGACTTGATTACAAAAGCCTCTTGGGTTCTTAAATGTTAGTTGTGTCTCATACCACAAGCACTTCCTCTTTTATGAGGTACCACAACTGCATTTGGAGGAAATGAAGCAAGCAGGAAAGGGAAGTGAAACTGACCAATTGTGACATTAATGAAAGCATGTGCTGTCTTTTTTTTT
>NW_015505915.1:320026-320779 GCF_001515645.1 Sinocyclocheilus grahami | reverse complement strand
AAGAGTTTCTTTCCCTGTCCCATTGTCTTACAGTAGCCAGGTTGAGCTCCCCACCCCCAGCTCTTTCCGCTCACAGATTCCATTCTACAAAAGAGCCTGGAGAGCATATGCTTGACCCCCAGTCCCAGTGAATGTGGCCATCTGCTCGGGATTCCATATGATCCGGGCCCTGTGTGAGAATGCGCCTGGCTTTGTAAAAACTCACTAGGCGATGTGGGAGAATCTTCCCCGCGCACAATAGAGAACAGTAAGACAGTTTTAACCCTTTCCCTGGTTCGCCTCTCTCAAAGGACGCCTCCCCGAACCATTGTCCTCCCCGACAAGTGAATAGTGAACAGAATCAGTTTCTTGTTACTTAACTATCAAAAGTTTCAACTCTTCATAACACCAACAGGACCCTCATATACCGAAGTTAAAAGGACAAAGTGGGAAAAATTAAGAGGAAATATGTAAGTTTAGGGTAGAGCCACAGGTCATTCAAAAAAATTAATAAAATAAAAATACATATATTTTTTCTATATATTTGTCACCACCAACCCGCTAACACATTGAAGGATAGGCAAATGTGGGGTTAACCAGATAAAACAAAGGACTTCTCATTTCCATACTAGATGTGATCTTCTCACACCTCCCCCAACAAGCCACAATAAATGAAGGACGAACAAACTCACAGCACTGATAAGATACTATAATCAAAGCACAATTTAGCAAATTAAGTCATAATGTCTATGGATGAACGGTTTCAAAAAAAAA
>NW_015505915.1:319157-320016 GCF_001515645.1 Sinocyclocheilus grahami | reverse complement strand
AAAAAAAAATCCTAACATGCGAAATGTTATTTATCGTACAACAAAACAACTCCAGGTCATTAAAGATTATTTTTATTACAGAAATAAGAGCTAATTTGGGTCTTATTCTTTCAAGTTATTTTTTTTGCAAGCATTCAGTGTTTTGGAAATCAGTTTCTGAAAAACTGAAAGGAGTAGTTCAAATCTGTACAACTTTATTCTGTGAAACACAAAAGATGAGACCACAAGAGCTTTGTCGATACAATTTTAACTTTTATCATATGGACAAAAACCGTTCAAAACGCTGTCGTGTTCCACACTATAAAAATCATAGAGATTTGGAACGATGTGAAAATTGTGAGGTTTACCGACCCTTACTTTTTGGGTGAACTATCCATTGAAATCATTAAAGAGAAACACCAAGAGTCAATGTTCAACAACAGGGTTTATTTTCAGTACAAAAGAAGGGCAGCAGGGAGAAGTAATCAATATATTAAACTTAATACAAACATTATCAAAAAACACGTTTTCTATAAATACAATAAAATAAATAAAGGAAATTAAGTTACTTGAAACTCTCCATCATGTAACACAAAGCCAACAAGGGCATTTCAGACAATCAGATGCAAAAAGGGACCCATCAGAACCAGCTATAAAAACAACTAAACCAAACACAAGGCCACTAAAGGCTTATATAGTAATAAATTGATTTGCCTAAACTTACAATAATAACAGCTGCACAACCAAAAACTATGACACAGGCAACTCATTCCATGTTAAGTACTAACTGTGCACTTCCAGAGGCCTGCGTACGGACCCTCGGAAACTTAAGGCAAGTAGGTCTGGGAACGAACCAAACGCTGATCCGAAAAAAATAAAT
>NW_015505915.1:297079-318931 GCF_001515645.1 Sinocyclocheilus grahami | reverse complement strand
ACTTTGCAGGTTTTCAAGTTAATTCTTTTCCCCACTTGTCTTTTCAATTATCAAAACAATATAACATGGTGAATCGCTCCACTTAAAAGTACATGAAACCCCACTTAAAGAACACTTTCAACATCCAGTACCTTCAAACAGTAGGTTTCACTCCGAGCTTAACTAAAATGTCAAGTATCGGCCACATAATACAGTAGGTATACCACAGTATACAGTTCAGTCCCCGTGAGGAGCGACAAGTCTACAGGAAGAAGCTTGTGCCGGAGTTGCTGCCTTCGTTGTAGACGCTGTCATCGGGTACCGAAAGCTGGCTGAAGATGGGAAGCCTGCGCCCGCTGGCTTCGGGTCCAAAGGAGGACTCCGAGCCGCTCATACTGCTGGATGAAGAGCAGCTGCCACCCTCGTGGTCTGAGAGAGAGGTGTGGGATAGACTTCGGAGGCCTAGGGAAGGCCCGCCAGTGGGACTCTGTCGCAAGCAGACCTCGGGCTGGGAAGGAGCGAGCTGGGTGGGCGACAAAGTGGGAGTCAGTCCTGAGTAGCCAGAGTCAGGAGACGGCAGAAATTGAGGGTGCAACTCTCGGGCCTGGTCCAGAAGGGTGTTGGGGTCTATATCGGGAAAGGCCAGGGAGAGAAGGTCAGACATGACGGTCGACGTCGGAGTCGAAACAGAAGGTGCGCACAGGAACGAGGAAGGCGCTAGGGGGGCTTCTAGAGGTTGGGGAGTTGTGGGAAACCCGGCGAAGCTGAAACTCTGCTTGAGGAGGGGAGGCCGTTGGACAGTCGGGTTGCAGGTCTGGGGTAGGGATTGCATGTGATCGTCTTCGGCATTGTGCACGAAATGGCAGCGGATGCCGTAGGGGCAGAAGCCAATGGAGTGGAAAGTGCGGCAGGGTTCAGTCTTGTATTTCGGGTGACGGCTGAGGTCTTGTAGTTCTTCAGGGCCGTGCGCAAATTGACACTTGCCGCCGTACTTGCACACGCCTCTTTCGGCGAACGTGCGGCACAGCTCGGTCTTGTAGCGCGATGAGGCCGCAGAGAACGGAGACGTTGAGCCGGAGAGGGAAACGGCACCTGACGTGACAGAAGACTGCTTTAAATGGCCGGGTTCAGCAGAAGACCAACCCAGACTTCCAGTGTTGCCCTCCACCATGCTAACAGAGCGCTCGGACCAAAAGGACATCTTGCTCCACTTTGACCGAGACGATACTTTCTGGGGGGCCCAGTGGCTTGAGTTCATGGTTCCACTCTCAATGCTGTCAATAGAAAGTCCTGAACTGGTGGAGGAAAGTGTGCAGGGACTGTCAGGCTTCCTATATCCAACAGCAGCGGTGTGTGAGGGTTGCATTGGCTCTCGAAGGTCAAGATTTAAAAGGTGCTGTAAGGAAAAGAACAAAAGGGTTAGACATCTCCAAGCAGATGACAAAGTCTGGCAGTTTTATTCAAAGCAGCAAGTATGCTATCCCTGCAAATTCAGTAAGTGGAAGCAAGGGAGTCCGAATCATTTTTGCAAATCTGTTCTTTCAAAAGAACCGGTTCAAAAACGATTCGCGTGGTTCCTAACACTCCAATAAAAACCGATTCATACACATTTTGTCGTAGGTTTAATATGTTTATATATAGATGAATCATGCGCACCAGTTCAGTTTTTGCAACCAAGTTTCAGTTGTTTTCAACAAGTTTCAGTGAACCGACTCATTTGAACGATTCGTGTACGAGTCGAACACATCCATTCGCTAATATAATTTAACGCAGCCAGAAAAACACCGCGATTTCAAATCTGAAACATCAGTTCCCGTTTACTTCCCATTCACATTAACGCGAAAAAAATAATTCGGAAAAAACTTTGCAGCGGTAAGTTTTTTTTTTTTTACAACTCCGGGCACTCAACTTGTTTACGTTCAAAAATCAAACGAAGCTCTAATATTTGCGCTCTAAAGCTCAACAATGCCACAAGCAATGGTGCTTGCATGCGGTCCTGTTCAAGCTTCATACATGCAAAACTAGCACAACATAACGATAATGGCTGATCGCAATAAAAAGGCGCTCACTCGTGGCCCACGTTCCCTCCCTGGTTGGGACGTTTCTAGCAAGCTGAATTTCATTTAATCGATTCGACCAGCTATCGTCAACCTTACAAGAAATCGTTTGCATCAGGCATTATACGTTTCCTGCAGAATGCATGCAAATGCATTGAAAAAAAATCGCCCCTAAAAACATGATTTATGCTACGTGACCCGTCTCAAAACAACCACGCTGTAGTTTTAAACTCATGTAACGCTAAATATACCTTGCACAGGACATCATCCAGATCAATAAACTGATTGAGTGCGTAGGATGGCATAGTCCTGCGTGACGAAGACTTTATTTGGCGATTCTTCCGTGATCCCACACAACTCCCTCGTAGTTTTTCTGAACTCCACGCTTCGCTTTTCGGCTCAACACGTGTTTTTAAGACTGCTGTCCGGCGACCACACCTCCGCGTTCTCCTAGCTCCGCCCACTCCACACTGAACTGTCCAAAGCGCGCGGAGTTGTTTGTGTTGGTTTACACCTGCTATCATATATAGCCTATAGCACACAAATATTATAGGCCTATGTACATGTATCTTACATCAGAACTGTATTGGGGAGATTATGTAATAATCATTATATATGGGAAACTAGTCAGAAAGGCCATATCACAGTAGACCTAAATACATATGCTTCGAGTCAGAACTCCAAAGAAATGCATGTTTTCTGTAGTTTTATCATACAGTTCCAATGTTATCAAATTTAGTAGTTGCTGGTAAAAAAAAAAAAGTGAACCTGTTATTAGAACATGTCACAAAACCTTGCCTTGTGTAAACTCAGACTATAGACATATTTGACACTTTAATATTTTTTAAATATATGATAACTAGCTATATGAAGGATGATTAAGATTTGTTGATGTTTCTGAAATAAGACTTTTATGCCTACCAAGGCTTAATTTATTTGATCAAAACTACAGAGACAGTAATAAGGTGAAATATTATTACAGTTTAAAATAACTGTCTTCTGTTTTATTATAGGCTATTTTCAAATGCAATTTATTCCTGTGGTGATAATTGCTGTGTTTGCAGTGTCATTACGCGGCGTCACAAGATCCTTCAGAAATTATTTCATATGCTGATTTGCTGCTCAAGAAACTTGTTCTATTATTATCAATGTTGAAAACAGTTTTTTTCCCCAGGTTTTAGAAAGAAGAAAGAAATTAATGTTTTATTATTAATTCTATTAATAATCAAATTAATGGAATTGATTAATAGAATTGTATTCAACAAGGGAGCGTTGAATTGATCAAAAGGGACAGTAAAGGCATTTATAAGGTCACAGAAGATTTCAGATTCAAATAAACGCTGTTATCGTCGACGTTCTATTCATCAAAGAATCCTGATCAAATTCTACTATCATCAAAACAGCAACAACTGTTCAACACTGATAATACTAAGATCCATTATTATCATTATTACTGAGCATCGACATATCATTATGATTTCTGAAGGATCATGTGACACTGAAGACTAGAGGAATGATGCTGAAAATTCAGATTTGCCATCACAAATAATTTTTTATATATATATATATATTAAAACAGAAAGCAGTTATTTTAAATTGTAATAATATTTCACAATACTACAGTTTTTACTGTATTTCAAATAATACAGTATTGGTGAACATAAGAGACTTAAATCATAATTATTCCAAACGTTTTGCCGGTACTATAATATACACTTTATTTCACTATGCATTGAGTCTCACTCGATGCAATTAGTTTAACAAAACATTGTTTGAGGCTACTGTGAATGTCACTGTGTTATAACATCTCAGGGTTCGATCACGCCACCCTGTTGCTGTCAGACCTGGAGACGACGACCCTCTGAGGTGCTTTGATACAACCTAGCGAAGGTGTTGAAAGTGTCACCCACTGGTGAAGAGGTTGACATAAAAGTAATTTTATATGCCTTTTCCTGGTGACCACAGACATACTGATCAGCTGACCCAACTGTGAGAGGAGACGGGACTGGCTCTGTGTGGTGTATGAAGACCTGCGGGTCCCGGCACTTTTAACAACTAAGGTAGATTCTCTGTAGTTTTTGTTTAGCAATTATACCATGAATCCAAAGAGTGACTTTGTTGGACCTACACTTTATAGTAGTTTTTTGGGACATGCATAAGGGAACTTTGCATGGGGTCTTCATCAATAGATCTTTAGTCAGGGTAGTGCCATATTTAATTTCTGACATGAAAATGAGGCTGTGAGGGATTGAAGTACAGTACGTTCTTCTTCAGCTGATGAGAGTCTTTCTGAAAAAGTTCAGTAGGCAAAAACTGATTTGATGAAAATTACATGATCTAGGACCATTATACATGCATGCCACTGTAAATATTGTAAGTCTATCCCTCATAGCCTTATTTTCATCCTAAAATTCAATTTGACATCTAACCTGACTAACGTCTATGCACTCTTAAAAATAAAGGTGCTTCAAACGGTTCTTCAAGCGATGCCATAGAAGAACCATTTTTGGTTCCACAAAGAACCATTCAGGCAAAGGTTCTTTAAGGAACCATTTCTTTCTTAGCTTTTTATAATCTGAAGAACCTTCTTTCGCCACAAAGAACCTTCTGTGAAACAGAAAGGTTCTTCAGATGTTAAAGGTTCTTTATGGAACCATTTAGACAAAAAGGTTCTTCTATGGCATCGTGAAGCACCTTTATTTTTAAGAGTGTGGTTACCAAGGCTCATGATGATTATCAGCCCAACACTTAGAAAAATATAAAGAACCTTTTGTGGAATGAAAAGTTCCCACATTCTTAAAAATAAAGGTTCTTTATTGGTATTAATGGAAGAGAGCCTTTAAGATCCATAAAATATTTCCATTGGACAAGAAGTTCTTTAGTGGAAAAAGGTTCTTTAGATTAATCAAATGTTCTTCACACTAAGAAAATTAACTGATGACTGACTGAAAGGTTCTTTGAGGAATCAAAAAAATGGTTCTTCAATGGCATTACTGTGAAAAACCCAGTTTTTTAACCTTTATTTCCAAGAGAGCATGGATGTTAAAGGTTCTTCATGAAACCATCTATGTCAGAAAATAAGCTTTATTTATAGTAGCGTAACCTGACTAAGGTCTATATGGTTACCACGGCTCATGATGTTTATCAATTACACTCTTAAAAGTAAAAGTTCCAAAAGGTGGTTTCCACAGCCGTGCCATAGAAGAACCATTTTTGGTTCCCCAAATAACCTTTCAGTGATCAGTTCTTAAAATAACTTTTTTTCCCCTGACTGTGAGCAACAAAATTCTTCTAAAGAATTATTTTGTGGAATAGAAAGGTTCTATGTGTATTAAAAAAACTTTATTTTCAAGAGTTATTAAAACAATGTGCACAGAAATCCATAAAAACCATTCCACTTTCAAAACTAACTTTAATTTCATAGTGTCTCCTCTCTAGATTTTGAGGTAGCTTGTTAGTGACTGTAACTTTACTCTCTCATCATGTCGAGACGCACTAATAAGATTCCCCCCCCTTTGTTAATAAAAAGCAGGAGGAGGTTCCAATAAACCAATATGTCATCTTATGAAGGGCTTGTTGAGACACAAGGGCTCTTGTGAACCTGCTGACTTAAGTCTAATTTCCATCCATGCGGCTGTAACTTAACCTCACAACCAAACAAAACGGCTACTTTGTCTAATACCTATTGTTAAAGTTCCTGCAAGACTACAGCTTATAATTAGAAACTTACTCTTATGAGGAGGTCAAGGAACCGGAGGCCTCATTACCATTCTAATAAGGAAAAACAACAAGTGCTTTAGATGGAGAGTGATGTAATGGTTCGGTGGGCGTTACGGAGGAATAAATAGTAGAGAATGGGAAAAGTCAAACTTCAGAAGTCCTCGCTACTCATTAGAGGCACAAATGATTTGAAAACGAAATACCTGGTGGTCTAGAACACTAAAGCTGTTGTCTTCGGGTCATTAGTGTGTGATAAACAGACATCTGGTCAGTTTGTTTTGGGTACTTGGAAGAAGCATTAAGGGGCTTCAATGTTTGCTGCGATGTTGTTGTCAGGCAGGGTGCGTGGTTAGGGAAGAGGGGGCTTTGGGGTGGGTTAGTGGGTGGATGTGTGGGTGGGGGGTGTTTCCCTCCTGCTCCACTGATTGAGCAGAAGACTTTAGAACATAATGAGTAAAAAGTTCTTAGGCTAAAAAGCCTCCCCCGACCCCCAGGGGAATGTAGGAGTGGTAAAAGAAGGAGGTGGGGGGCAAGCAAGGGGTGATTGTTTAGGGAAAGGGGAGAAATGGCTGAAGACCCTCACAGGTCTAATCCTTAATCACAACAGTGTCAGGGGGCAAAGAGGAACATCATCCGAAAAGAAACCCCCACCTTTTGCTGCACTCATCCCAGATGACCAGAAAAGGAAATTATTCAACAAACCACACAGCCGTGAATGTGTACTACTACATACACTACCGTTCTGTGTGACTTAAAATAAAAAATATATTTTTTTTTTTTATTCAGGATGCAATAAATTGATCAAAGGAGACATTTATAACAGTACAAATGAATGCTGTTCATTTGAAATGTCTATTTATCAAAGAATTCTGAAATACTGTAGAAAATGTATCATGGTTTCAAAAAATATATATATTAAGCACCACAACTATTTTCAACATTGATAATGATAAAAAGCAGGAAATCAGCATATTAGAATGATTTCTGAAGGATTTGACACTAATGATGCTGAAAATTTAGCTTTGCCATCACACAAATCTTTTTTTTATTAAAATTGTTTTAAAAATGTTACAATAAAAAAAACTTTACTTGAAATGTAATCATATTTAACTATATTACTGTATTCTACTGTATTTTTGATCAACCCAACTTATGAATAGGGTTGCATGGCCAATGTGGCTTAATTTTTTTAATCCTATATCTATTAATTTATTAAAAACTTCATTAAAATACATTAAAAATGCAATTCATACAAACAATTACTTGAATACAGCCCTTCCAATGAGCATGTTTTTAGTTCCTGAATTAAAATAAATTAATATTTTTGATTATTTTAAAGTCAAAAATGTGATGCAAATGTCCTGATATTCTAATGAGGATTAAAAAAAAAAACTAACTAAAATAATTCATTATTGCATGGTTATAATTTCCCCTATCATTTCTTAGGGGAAACAACAGTACAAGTTTTGTACTTTTTCATATTATTTAATTTAATGTATTTTAATATTTAATCTTTTTTTTTTACATATTATTAATATTTGAAAAACTTTTGTCCAACAAAACAAAGGCGTGTGGTATGGCTGACATGCAGAAAACAGGAAATGGTATCATAGAGAGGACCCCTGCAAACCTGCAAGACTGTAAAGTTCATATTCTAAAATGCCCTGCACTGCCCCTCAGTGTGAGCTCACCGTGGGGGTTTTGGAGTGAAAGCAGACAGACAACCATCTGAGATGTCCCTGTCTGAGGATGAAACTGCACACTACTATGCACCTCTCAGATAAAAATGTGCAAAAATGTGCTTTGTAGTAGGAGAACAACACTGAAGTGGCCTTTAAAGGGACAACATTGCACCTTATTTAACCCTAAAATGTATTAATTTCCTTAAGAGTACATATATTACTACTCCAAGGCACTAATATGTGCCTTTTAGGGGTAAATAAGGTATAAAGGTGTCTCTTTAAGGGTTCTGCCACAGTAACAAGCAGTTATACACCTAAAAGTGCAATTTTTTTCAGTTTTTTTTTTTTTATAAATGTAACTTGACTAAGTATGGATTTTCTTGAAAAAAGACATTATGCTTTTAGTAATAGTTCAGTTAAAAATGAAAATTCTGTCATTAACCAAAGTTTTATTCGAGCCATGACCAGTGGTATTGTATTATCATTGATTTCATATTTTAGTTTTTGTTCATATTTTGAATTACATCTTATTTTTATGTTTTCTGTTCATTTGCATTTTAGCTAAAGTTTTGGTAATTTGTCATTTTTATTAGTTTTTTTATATATATCTATATAGCTTTATTTTATTTCAATTTTAGATTCAGTCATTTTAGTACTTCTTCAACTATTTCATATATATATTTATTTGGATATATTTAGTTAACTATTTAATAAGTTGTAGTCTTTAGTTTTAGTTATTTTAGTACTTCAACTGAAATTAAATGAAAATGAAGAATGTTGCCTTGCTAACTAGCTGAAATTAAATAAGTTTAAAGTCATTTAATGTTTATTTCAAGTAATGAAAATCTTTTCTATGGTTTTAGTTTTTGAATTATTTTCAGGATTTCCAGTCTGTCTTAAATTCCAGTCTTTTCCTCACATAAAACTATCATTTGATTTCAAAAGACTTGGAATATAGGGCTAATACTATGGGTGACTTAAGACCTTCTGCTTTCTTTGTTTGGAATAGAGCAACTTGGACATATATATTTGTTATTTTATTATTGTGTTGGGTGTTTTTGTAATTGTATTAGTTTATTAGTTTTTTAATGTATAGTGTTTATTAATTTTATTTCAGTTTTAGTTTTAGTTAAGTACATTGTTAAAATAAATGAAAATGAGAAATGTTGCCTTGGCAACTAGATAAAATAAGTACATTTTATACTATTTAAGTTAAAGTTTATTTTGTTTACTATATTTTTTGACGTTATAGTTTAACTCTGCTGTTGATGGGTTTGTTATTTTAGCATTTTATCCTCAAAGCATTTTTGGTATTTTACATAAATAATTTTTAAAGCTAATATGTCCCACAGTTTAAAGGGGTCATATGACGTTGCTAAAAAATAACATTATTTTGTGTATTTGGTGTAATGAAATGTGTTTGTGGTTTAAGGTTAAAAAAACACATTATTTTCCATATACTGTACATTATAGTTTCTCCTCTATGCCCCGCCTTTCTGAAACGCGTCGATTTTTACAAAGTTCATCGGTCTGAAAAGCGAGGTGTGCTCTGATTGAATATTTGGGTGGTGTTATGCAAATCTTCCCTCACAGTGACGTAGACATGTGGGGGCGTGTTTAAACGAGGCGTTTTAGGAGGGCGTGGACTAGTCTTAACTTTTATTAAGAATATCTCTTTGGGTTTGAGACTTTAGTCTTTGCAACTTTAGGGATCTTATCTATTCACGAACAGCTTGTAACACTTCAAAGAGAAAGACAAACTTGAAATCACATCTTTATTAATATGCAGAGACAACTATTAATAAGTTATTTGTAATTAAATATCCTGAAACGAGTAAATAATATGTCTATACGTTGTTAATTTCAAAACATCTGTTTGATTTTCCAGATGAGCCAGACATAGTAACACTGAATCAACCAGCCAATAAAGAAGAAAAGGAGAGTTCAGGAAACCTGTTTGAAAACCATAATTTAATTAGCAGTTATGTTTGGTGCCACTAGAGGAACAAAAAAGGGACACACTCCTGCTTTAACGTTCTGTCATGTTTATCCTTTTAGTGTGGTTTATCCTTTGGTTTAGGGACCTTTCCATCATCCTGACACTAAACCAGGAACAAGTGAGGCAGACAAATCAAAATAATCTGCACTTAAGACAATCTACCAAGTAAACTATACACACTGCTCTCAGCCCTGTTAATATGTGTATGTATAAGTATGTGTGTACTTTTTTATCAGAAACCTTATGCATATGTGGAAGCATAAAATATAACCACACTTTCCATATGATTAAATATTTGTATTGTGTATGTATTAAGTGAATATGTACATGTCTGTAAAAGAGTGTGTGGTCGTCACAGTGAGTACATCTGTGCAGCAGATAGGGGCTATAGTTTACTGAAAAACAGTCCTGGAGGGAAAAGGTGTCTAGTTACGCTAAAGAAAACAAGTGAACCTAAGAGAAAGGCAACCCTTTACCAAACATGCACGTGCAGTGATCGCAGTATAGGGATAATATATAATAGCAGACACTCTAACTGTCAGACCTTTAGGGATGAGTTGCAGCTTTTTAACTATATTTGTCTGTTCAGAGTTGCATACACAACATTGCCACTGGATAGCCATTGCTGTCAAAGCAAAACTGTTATTAGGGAATAGAAAACTGTAATGTTTATTGAAGGACAATATGTATGTCACTGTATGTTATTCGGGGTAAGAATGTAAGCTAATTGCCTTGTAAATAAATGTAAGAAACGATCTATGAAAATGAGAAGTAAAATGCATTGCCATATTGGAATATAGCCACTTTTACATACAATTCACTGCAGTTTCTAACTGAAATGAACACTATAAGCAGTAAAACAACACTTGTATTCCTTTTCAAACAAATTATGAAGACGGGCAGATTATCAATGAATAAAAACGTATTTGTGCAGTGTCCACTTTGAATGTGTCACAAAACATGCAAGAATATGTTTTTGCAGAAATGTCACAACAGGCATGTTTTTCCAATGATCCTGGACACAATCTGGCTTCTTTTTTTTTTTTTTTTTATGAAACTGAAATTAAAATTGTTTTGTTATTCTTAAAAATGTATAATTCATAAAATAAAATAAAAATATCTAGCCTTCACTTTGTTGCTCTCAAGCCAATATAAAGGTCTATCCTGCAAATTACTATAACAAAGTAATCAAATAAATATATAGATTTTATATGTTGGAAAGTATAATATACTATATGCAATACATGTTATGAAGATTACTATACACTCTTAAAAATAAAGGTGCTTCACGATGCCATAGAAGAACCTGTTTGTCTAAATGGTTCCATAAAGAACCTTTAACATCTGAAGAACCTTTCTGTTTGACAAAAGGTTCTTTGTGGCGAAAGAAGGTTCTTCAGATTACAAAAAGGTAAGAAAGAGATGGTTCTTTAAAGAACCTTTGACTAAATGGTTCTTTGTGGAACTAAAAATAGTTATTCTATGGCATCGCTTGAAGAACCTTTTGAAGCACCTTTATTTTTAAGAGTGTACCTACACATATGGTCACATAATATAAAAAAGAGCACATTTTCTTATATACAAGGGTGGCTCATCTTACCCCGCACTCCCTCTATAGTCAGAATCATGCAAATAAAATGCATTTGATTTTCAACTTCATACCATCAAGCATCTGTGATGCCAAGTGGGTCAGCCAGCTAGACCAAAGAACAACTTCCACATTGCCAAGCAGTAAAAACAAGCTAGCTCTTCATATTTATTTCTCAAGTTAGTTTCTTATTTTTCACAGGAAGTCTCTTCAGGCTGTGTATTGTGCCCAGCGCTCTGGCTCGCTCCCTGCCGAGGGCCCAATCTCGCTACGCAATGAGCAGATTTGTTTTCAAAGCCTCCCCCTGCTGGTCGCCTTTATGAGTGCCTCTTTAAAGGTACTCGAAAGCACGGAAAAGTGCACTTATATGCATTTATTTGGAACGGGGTACAGAAACTACACTGACCCCATGTACTGAATCCCATTTACTCTGCATGGAGTTAATGAAGAGTTACAACATTTAAGACCTGTCTCGGTGGATTTCCCCAGAGTTACTTGGCCACAGCAAACATCTGCTTCCTGTATGGGAATGGGACTAATTCTGTTCCCACACACACATATACACACACCCTCAGGCTTACCCTGCACTCTTAGGGCCCTTGCTTTCTTTTCACTAGGCTGTCCAATCATAATAAACTTTGGAAAGTCCTCTAATGAGATTCGGGGCAGCTCTGGAGATCTGCCTCCCAGTGCATGCCTGAGCACCTACATTGTGTTTTTCTACACGGGGAACAAAGAGAACATTGCACTCTTCCAGAAGAGATCTCTCTCACTTAGAAAGGACAGGTTTTAACTACTAAGCACCCCATGGGTCACGCCTCAAGAGAGCGAGAGACACTGTTGTGTATGCGTTTATCAATACTACTCACCAAAAAGAGGTGAATTTTTTTCACTGTGTGGTGTGCATTAATAATACTTCTCCTGATAAAGACCATCCAAAAGGTGTTTTCTTTCTTTTAAAGTTATAGAATGTACATCTATGGTCAGGTGCATGGAATACCTTGATATATATATAGCATTTGTCTAAAAGTTGTACAAAGTTTTGGTTTTTGATTTTGCTTCAGAATTGCCATTAGTACTGAAGCTTGAATCCACAATTTTAATTTTTTTGAATAATAATAGTAATAAAAGGTAATTGCAACATTTGATCTCATAATGCTGTCTTCTGTTTTTGCAGTTCTGAGAAGCAAAGTCAGAGTTGTGAGATAAAAAGTTGCAAATACCTTTTTTATTTTTAATTCTGTGGTGATGTAAAGTCAAAATTCAGAAAAAAGTCAGTATTGCGAGATGTAAACTCAGAATTATGAGATATAAACTCAGAATTGCAAAATATAAACTCAGAATTGCAAGATATACTCAGAATTATGAAATGTAATCTCAAAATCGCGGAATATAGTCAGAATTATGACATCTAATCTCATAATTGTGAGATATAAACTGAGAATTGCAAGATATACTCAGAATTATGAGATATAAACTCATAATTGTGATATTGTAAGATAGAAACTGAGAATTATGAGACATAGTTTGTATCTTGCAATTCTGTGTTTATATCTCACAATTCTGATATAATTTTTCTCAAAATTGCAAGAAATAAAGTCCACATTGTGAGATAAAAAGTCGCAATTGGCTACAGTGTTTTCTAAATTCATTTTGATGGTTTCTTGTTCTAGTTGTCACAAACCATTTTTATATTCTCTGCAAGTGAACATTTATTCAATATAGTCCGGACTGTATTTAAGTAATAATAATAATAAGTAAAGCTTTTTTAGTATTGTGTCCCATTGTGATCTTTGTCACGGTCTACTCTGCTTTTGTTTCTATTTTTGTTGCAATAATACAGTGCTCTTTCACTTGCTGTGGAACAACATAAAAAAATAATCTGTCCCCACACCCACCGCTCCTGACCCCCTATGTCGGCATTTAAACGACCCCTGAATCCAAACCAGGCCTACATTATCCAGGCCTATCCCCCAGGCCTGTTGTTTATTCCTTCTTGAAGGCTCTTGACAAATAATCAGGATATCTGTCTGATTTGCAACTCCTGAGGGGAGACTGGGGGAGGACGTCAACACTCTGGACGAAAGTCTGCCGTTTCTTTACCCCTCCTATAGACATATGAGCTTCAGGGTTGATACTTGTTGAGATAATAAGGCTCATATCCCACAGGCATATGGTTTGCTCCCAACCTTGGGTTTCCCAATACTTCTCATGAATGGCTTTGGTAAATCAAGTAAACAGTGAAATGCATTTCTGATACATTCTGATATCATGTTAGTAATTTAAATCTCCAGTTGTATATTTTGTATACAGTTAATGACGACAAATGATTATATGATTTGGTTATGTTTAGTGAACAACCAATGTAGGCTGCATCCAAAAAATGTAAAATTCTGCCTTCGGAGGACACATTTCAAGGTAGAAAAGCATCAAGGCATGTTTGAATCCAAATTTAGCTTCACTTCCTGTGTCCTGAGATACCTTCATCTGATCGATATTTGAAGGCAGCATCCTTCACTTCCTTTGATATCCCACAATCCTGTGTGTTCCATTTCATGATCAGAAATCAGTATTGTAGTAATTCAAAATTCATTTAGTTATCACCAAAGCTCATTCTATTTTGTTGTAGATCATCAAACCTTTACGTTGCCTCAGAAGCATGTCTGAAATCAGTTACGTGAGATGCCTTTGTGCGCAAATGCTGCCTCCAAAGTTATTGCCTGATAAGGTAGCAAGGCAACAAGTCAGCTGCCTAGGTTTTCGGATGCAGCCGTAGTCTGATTCCCGAATGAATGACCCTTGTGATTCAGTTCTGATTCCTGAACAAATGAATCGTATGAGTTGGTTCTTTTTTTAGTAAATCGAAAATATACAGTGTGACCAATGTAGTCTGATTCCCAAACGAATGACTCTTATGAGTGTGAGTGTACAGCTTGTAAGTTTTCTTATAACAAATTAAATAAGAAGTCTCCTTTACAACGCTCCAGCTAGGACTCATTACTAACACAGTGCTAATTCATCCCAGTGCCCAAAGTTTGACACTAGTTGGCCATGCCCAGTAGCTACTGCGCTTGGATCAGAGGTCCTGACCCGTCCTTTGCCCTCTGAGAGACCCCCTTGCCTCGATGCTCTTCGTAACAGCAATCCTGTTGATTCAATTAGAACTGGAGGAACGTAGCGAGACCCTGGACAAAAGGTTCAGCGCAATGCGGACTGTTCAAGATGAGCCAGCGAGGCAAAAGCACTGTCTATCAGACCGTCCATCACTGCACAAATCCACAAATGTCCAATCACCATGGAGAAGCCTTTTATTTATTTTTTTTTAAAGAAGGGTTGCTATTCGACCCCAGCAGTGTGACATAATCAGCTCAGAAGGTTGAGTGACTACCAATGAACAGATTACCACTGACACAGCATTTCATTAGGTAAACAGTGAAAGATAAGTTGGAGTATCTAGCTTTCCTATATTATGAGGGTTTGTGCACTTCTATTGAACATTTCTAATTTTGCATATGCAATAAAATGTAAGTTGTCTATTTAGTAAGCACTTCAAAGGAATTAATGAGGCTTTGCCTTTTTTTTTTTTGCTGATGAGTCTTGATATTAAAAATGCTATTTTATGCTATTTTTGTATACAAGCCAACAACTTGCAACAGCGCAAAGATAAACGGGCAAAAATAATTCAAACATATTTGTTTTATTATGAATGTACAGTATCTTTAAGGATTAGTTCAATCAAAAATGAATATTCTGTCATCACTTGCTCACCCTCATGTTGTTCCAAACCTGTATGACTTATATTTTTCTACAAATTATACAAAGTTAAAATTATGCTGAATGGTGCAGCTGTTTAAAGGTCATTTCTGGCAAATGACATGCGTCCGCATCTTTACAAGTTCAGTGCTGATGTGTGAACAGCAATTCAGATAAAAGGGGAAAAGTTGTGTGAATATATTGATGTGGTATATATACTACTGGAAAAGGTTTTAAACATGATTCATGCTTCAAGTGGCAATTAACTACACTGAAAAAAAACAAATCTTAAATGGTATTTTGTCATCTTTCCCAGTAAAATATGTAAATATTCTTAAAATGACATGCAAATTTGATGAAAAGTACATTTATGTAGCACATTTAATTTTACACATTACAGGAATAGTTTATAGTTAGAATAGTTCAATTTACATTTGCTCAAAATGTACTTACCCTCAGGCCATCCGTGATGTAGAGGAGTTGTAGATGAGAAATTTAGCATTAGATCACTTGCTCACCAATGGATTCTCTGCAGTGGATGGGTGCCGTCAGAATGAGAGTCCAAACAGCTGATAAAACAATCACAGTAATCCACAAGTAGTCCACATGACTCCAGTCCATCAATTAACATCTTGTGAAGTGAAAAGCTGTGTTTTTTTTAATCTGTCAAGACTTTTTTTTTTCCAAGACTATACTTCAAACCATTGCTTCTTGCTAAAACACGAGTCCTCTATCCATAATATTGCTTTCTCCAGGTAAAAAGTTGCCTCGTCTGAATCAGGAGAGAAATATGCACAAGCAGCGTTTACAAGCAAAAACAGTCCAAAACACTTCTAAACAGATATGTGGGTGGATATTGATGTGAGGATGGACTTTTACACTGAAGAATTATTATGGATTATGAATTTATATTTTGGCCAGAAGTGATGTTTTAATGTTAAAACGTTTCTCACTAACACACAGCTTTTCACTTCACACGAAATTAATTGATGGACTGGAGTCTTGAGGATTATTGTGATGTTTTTATCAGCTGTTTGGACTCTCATTCTGACGGCACCCATTCACTGCAGAGGATCCATTTGGTGAGCAAGTAGGGTAAAACTAAATTTATCCAAACCTGTTCTGATGAAGAAACAAACTAATCTACATCTTGGATGGCCTGAAGGTGAGTACATTTTTTAGTGAACTATTTCTTTAATATTGAACGGTTTTAAACATATTAGGTCTTTGTTACGTTCAGCAATGGACAATAATCAGGGTGGACATCATATTTAATGTGGTGTCAAGAAAATATAAATCCTATTAAATGTTGGACCAATGCAGTAAACATTCCCTTCACAATAGTTGTCCATCACCTCAAATCTTGTACATAATAAATTCAGACGCACACAGACTTCAGGTACACTCTTAAAAATAAAGGTGCTTCAAAAGGTTCTTCAAGCGATGCCATAAAAGAACCATTTTTAGTTCCACAAAGAACCATTCAGTCAAAGGTTCTTTAAAGAACCATCTCTTTCTTACCCTTTTATAATCTGAAGAACCTTCTTTCACCACAAAGAACCTTTTGTGAAACAGAAAGGTTCTTCAGATGTTAAAGGTTCTTTATGGAACCATTTAGACAAAAAGGTTCTTCTATGGCATCGTGAAGCACCTTTATTTTTAAGAGTGTAGCAGTGCCTTTCCTCTCAAATCCTCTTGATATCCCTTTACGCTCTCTGTCCCCCTCTTCTAATCAAGCCGAGACAGGGGAAGTGATTAGGTACAGGTCTTTAATTTTTTCTCTTTCTTTTTAAAAGCGTAATCCTTTCAGCATAGTAAAAAGAAAGACTCCACAGATATCCCGGCATTAAGTTTATTGTGATATATCACAATATTACCGTGATATATCACAATATTACCGTGTTACTGTATTTTTTTTATCAGATTTCGTCTCTGACCCAAACGACTGTAAAGTTCATTAAGTTTATTGTGATATATCACAATATTACCGTGTTACTGTATTTTTTTAATCAGATTTCATCTCTGACTCAAACGACTGTAAAGTTCAATATTACCGTGTTACTGTATTTTTTTTATCAGATTTCGTCTCTGACCCAAACGACTGTAAAGTTCATTATTAAGTTTATTGTGATATATCACAATATTACCGTGATATATCACAATATTACCGTGTTACTGTATTTTTTTTTTATCAAATGAGCATCAAGTGAGCATAGGAGGCTTATTTTTAAATAATTAAAACATCTAACTGACCCCATATAGTCTGGATATTGTGACAATTTCAAAGCCATATAAAAATAAGTTTGCCCTACTTAAGTATGATATTACATGTTAAATTGACTTTTTTTTTTCTTTCTTATACTCGAGCATGTTTTTAGCACTTTATGACTTTTGAGTAACATTTTGACAATACCCATAGTTTAACATAAATGTAATTTCTGTATGTACTAGTAAGATTGCTGGACTTAGTGGCGTTACATCCCAACGCTGATTGATTTAGCATGTCAAAAATACTATGACACATATCAGTGAAATATTACTTTATAATAAGAGGCAAGCAGTTATTGAAATTAACAGATTTATAAGTTCATACTTAACCACATAGGAGTTCAGATTAGATGATGAAATTCATAACACACCTTATTTAGTTAAAATCAGCCTTAAAAGTGTGTCCCAAACCTAATTGGAAGAAACTGATATTTTACACAACTTTAAGCTTACCAATAACCCACTTTTTTCTCAGATAATGCAAGATGATTACAGACATAAAGCTACCTTGGTCCGAACTGCAATTTTGAAACGGTCACTGTTAAGTTACTTACCATCTAAGATTCACATCGAGTGTTAGTTGGCAAACAAACCAAAGTAAATAAATAATGAGTCTATTGTTCTATTTCTCAAAAAGTGTTACTGATTAAAACATCAGAGCACTGAATACTTTCCTATGAAACTGAAAAACGCATATGTAGATGTTTCAGATCAGACCACCACCTGAAACATCTACAGAACAAAAGACTTTTGTTCTTCCTACTGAATGTGTAATGTCCCAATCAAGCAGCACTCAATCGTGCTTACACAATCCATTCAGCACAATAGCGTTCTTGGTTGAGGACGAAATCTCTAAAGAAGGTGGGCTAGAGGTGTTTGCTTTGCACCCTTCCGGGGTTTGAGGAGTCTCAGTGTCACTGTGTGTTGACTTCTTGTGGACTTCCAAGAGGGAGACCTTCCAAGGAGCAGCTGCTGGTTCGCTTTTGGGCATGAGGAACGTGGGATATGGCTCAGAAGTCTGCGTTTGAGCTTCATGCACATTTGGACTGACTGAAGAGTCCGTGTCCGGCGTCTCAAGCTTGGATTGGTGGTTCCTGGTGAAATTGGAGAGCTGCTCCAGGACCTGGATCTGGCGATCCATCATTCCCAGCATGCTGCAGTGGAAGGCTCTCTGCTCGGCCAGCTGTTCTCCAAGCCGGTGGTTCAGGATGGTTAGCTGCTGGAGGATCAGGCTGCTAGTCTCTTCAGAAGTTCCTGCTGGGATAAAACAAGAACTGTGACTCGTGAGGTGCTTTTGGTTGTTGTACCAGAGAGAACTGAACCAGTATTGGTGCTTTTCCACTGCATGGTACGGCTCGGTACGGTTCACTTTTTGGGGGTTTTCCACTGGGTACAGTACCTGGTACTTTTTTTAGTACCACCTCGGTTGAAGTTCCAAGTGAACCGTACCGTTAGCAAAATGTGACGTGTAAACTCTGCTGATCACAGATTGGCCGGAGAGAATCGTCACTACCTGCGTCACTGAACTTGCGACACAAACACAAAAGAACCGCTAGATTTAAATCAGCACAGCCATTGGAACGAGCGCACCTTTTTATAACAACCAAAAAGTTTTGTTGTCTGTTGCGGAAGAACAGACGTTCCTCTCGTTGATAGCAGAGGAGCGGATCCAGCAAGAGCTTGATGGGGCGACGCGGAATGAAAACGTTTTTTTTTTTTAGGAGTCGTGGTAGTACAGGTGGCGCAACTATAACGACATGTGAATAATCCCGCCCACTCTAAAGCGGTACTGAACTGCAGTGGAAACGCAAACCGTGCCGAGCCGAACCGTGCCGAGCCGAGCCGAGTCATACCACGCAGTGGAAAAGCGCCATATGTCACCTGGGAAATCATTGTAGCTGAAGTCAACAGCGTCTCTTGTACTTTCTGTGCTGTTGGGAGTGCATAGGGATGGTGGCTCGGTCTTCACTGCATAGAGGTATTCTCCTGACAAGCCCAGGGTCATAACTTCATCTGGTCCTACAGCCCAGCTTGGAGGCTCAGAACCAGCCACGTCATCTGGATTCAGACTGTCATCAACATCAGGTTCAAGTTTAGAAGACATGCTCTCAGGCTCAGATTTAGGGATTATGCCTTCAGGCCAAGGACCTGGAAGAGGAGATCAACAGGACAAAACCTCATGAAAATTCCGTCATCACTTTCTCACCCTCATGTGGTTCCAAACTTGTGTCTTTCCTTAGTGAAGATATTTGGGAATGTTGAGAACTTTTTAGAACTTTGACTTCCACTGTATGGACAAAAAAACACCTTTCTTAAGACATTTCTCAAAATATCTTCTTTTAAGTCCACACAGGATAGAAAAAGTCATGACGATGGTGAGTAAATGACAGAATTTGAGTGTGTAAAAGAGAAGTCCAACTAATACACTGAAAACAAGCCAATAATACAGAGTTGCTGATAACATTAATATATTGTATAAGCCAGTGATTCTCAACTGGCGGGCCACAGATATTATGGAAAGAAATGAATGACTGCAAAATTAGATTAATTAAATAAGGCTAATCCGTTTATAATAATCAGGAGGAGAAAATGATTCCCATATATTTTTTTTGGTTGGCGTCAATGGCTGCATGTCAAGTCTAGCCAAATTAGATTCTGTAAAATTCCGTGTGAAATTCCACCATCCACGAAAACCTTGAGCAAAACTGTATAACTATATACAGTTTTACTTACAGAAAATATATGACTGGGTTTCCACCATGTCTAATGTTAAATTAGCTAAACTAATTGAGGATGAATGATGCTATAAGACATCCATATCTCCAGGGGGAAAAAGGCATAGTTCACCCAAAAATGAAAATTCTGGCATAATTTATTTAGCCAATCAGTTCAAAACCCATTTGACTTTTTTCTTCTGTGTTCGCTAAAATTAGGTTTTACAAGCTCATTCGCCTACAAAGACACACTATATTAAAATACAAGTGAATTTTGTGAACACTTCAGAAGATTTGGGATATAGTGCACTATATGGACCACTTTTCTGATGTTTTCATTGAGCCTCACAACATCTGTCCTCACAATCATTGAATGGAGCAACGTCAACATTCAGCTTCCCTTTCTAACCTTTCATTTTGTGCTCCACAGAAGAAAGTCAGTCATACAGGTTTGGAATGAGGGTGAGTATGGCTATTTGAATTTTAAGATGAACTACTCCTTTAATGCAGTGCATACAGGCAAATAAGTCATGCAAAAAGCCAATGGGAAGCAGTACTGTCTGCATGGTCATCCAGGTCCACGAGTGACCGTCCTAGCAGGGCGTGAGCATCTGTGAGGTCGTCCTCCCTGCCTCCCGTCTTCGGTCTGCGCACCAACATGTGATCCAGCATATGGAAGTAGCGGAAAGACTCGATGGCAGAGAGGCGAGCGGCTGGACTTCGGTAGCTGGCCAGTTTGATCTTACGGTACTTGTGTTTGAGACTCTTCCAACGGTTTCGGATTTGGGTGACAGTGAAGTGGATTCCCCGCTTTGCCAGACTCAGCCTGAGGCGTCGGAAGAGGGATTCGTTGCGCTGACGCTTCTTATCCAGCTCGTGGACCAGATCCATCTGCTCTATGAGGGCCAGCATGGCAAACGTGTCCGGTTCTGTCCACCACTTGTTGGGCTTCTTCTCGTTGAGGTTCATGGTCTCCTCCCTGTTTGAGGCCACTAAACTTGCAACCCACTTCAGAAAGAAGGTAGATTAAAGAAATCATTTAGATGATCATTTTAAACGCATTTAAAAAGCATTAACTTAAGTCTTAGTATTTTTAAAAATTCAAAACCTGTAAACATTATGATGTACAATATTTCAGATTTGCGCTATTAGCGGCTGTTTACACCAAACACATTTCTGCATTGCACTGCACTGCTTTTCCATAGTTTCTCTACATTACGATTCACAAGATGGTCATGTTTGACTGTGTCACGTCTTTTGAACGCACACTTTTTTTTAAACTGCCATGTGTCTCGCATTTTTAAACATAAAAAAGCACATTCTGTGTGACTGGCCCTTTACGATGTCAAACTATTGATACTCATCATGTGAACTAAATATTAAAGTCGACATGAAACAGAAAATAAGAGCATTTTTTCTTAGCTATTGTGACTAATATCTGTGTGAAACTGCATCTCGAATAAGAAGAAATATATATATATATCACAAGAATCACAACATTACAAATGCTTATTTGAAGCAAAAATGTATTTGAAAACCAGACAAAAAAGACAAAGGTAAAATACTGTACTTGATGGCTTTAGTGAGGGAAAGGATTACAATCCAATCCAAAACAAAGGTGAAATATAAAACTATTTATTTAAAGGGGTCATATGATGCGATTTCAAGTTTTCCTTTCTCTTTGGAGTGTTACAAGCTCTTGGTGCATAAAGAAGATCTGTAAAGTTGCAAAGACTAAAGCCTCAAATCCAAAGAGATATTCTTTATAAAAGTTAAGAGTCAGCCACACCTACCTAAAACGGCTCGTTCTAACACGCCCCCACATATCTACGTCACTATGTGGAAATATTAGCATAATGCCGCCCAAATGTGCACGCAAAGAAAGGCGGCGTGGTTTCAGGAACAGCAGTAGTGTTGATGCAGCCATGTCAGGGAGACGCTGTGTATTTCAGTGCGAAAGCAAAAGCACTTTATTTGGCCTTCCGGAAGTAGATGCAATTAGGAATCATTGGTTACAATTTATTTACAACAGAACAGCACAACCCAGATGTTCGAATTTGTGCAACGCATTTTATGGACGACAGTTTTTTGA
>NW_015505915.1:248321-296943 GCF_001515645.1 Sinocyclocheilus grahami | reverse complement strand
GTGTGTGTGTGTGTGTGAGGGGAACAGGGTCACATCACAGGAGAGTGAACAGCCTGTCAGAAATCATAGCACGTCAGCTGTCTTAACCGCGTACTGCAGGTGTACTGCATCATCACTGTGTCTGTCACGCGACTCTGTTGCCCTTTCGGGCTTGAACTGATGGTAAAACTAATGACATTATTAACTGTCTTGATATTTACTTTGAAAGATGAAGCTCGCGATTATGGTAAGGGGCGTTACATTTCCGACGCGTGCTTGCGGTGTTTGGCCAATCACAATGCACTGGGTCAGCTGGCCAATCAGAGCAGACTGCGCTTGTCAAAGGAGGGGGCTTTGTTGAAAACGAAGCGTTTGAGAGAGGCGGGGCATAGAGGACCAACAATAATGTACAGTATTTGAAAAATAATGTGTTTTTTGAACATTAAAGCATGTCAACATATTCTGTTACACCAAATACACAAAATAATGATCTTTAAAATAGCATCATATGACCCCTTTAAAGGTTTATAAGTTATCGTTAAAAAAAAAACACTTTCCCTATGGAGAAAATAAATGAGGTTTTTACTTCTGGACCCAGCTGTTTCATTATTGTGCCGCCCTCACCCCCCAGTGCACAAATCATCAGAGAAGAGATGCTGCTGGGAGTTAGTGTTTTCTGACTGAAGATTATGAATATAATAATAATACATTGATAAATCATTTATAATAATCACTGCAATATAAAAAAAAGAGTTTATTTTTATTTTATGGTGACTTTAAGATATTAAATTAATTTATATGTTAAAATTGATCATAAAAATGGTTCTCAATCATAACATTTATAAGGAAGTACACCAAAGAGAAGCATTATTGACTAGTAATCTCAGACATTTGTACCAAATGTCAAATCATTATTGTACATATATGCATTATTAGGCCTAGTAATTATTCAATCAAGTGGCACTCAGTATAAACCTCAACACCATAAGCATAAAGCGTTCACAGATAATAGAGCTCAGTCCACACAGACCTGTTAAGTTGTAGGCCTCCTGCACATACTGTAGTGCAGCAGGGATTCATGGAAAACGCCTCCGCATCGGCCGAAACGCGCTGACCTCGCCAGATGACAGACTGCGAAAAACATTTAGGTGGTTGTTGATTGTGAAAGGTTTGGAATGTTATCAAGACACTGAGAACATCTGTTTACTTCATACTCAGCCTTTTCCCTCTTGATTTCTCATAGAAACAAATACACCGAGCGGATAGAACGGCTATTAGCATGACTCACGAAGCCCAACACAGGCTGGGATTAACGGTCCGAACGATGTCTCTAATTGGTCAGAAACGATGGGTGTAAAATTATTGTGACTGTTAACTTTCTATTTTAAATGTAACAGATTTTAAGGATGTCACGTTTCGTTTTTCTAGTGTAAATTATTGTTTCAGAGCGTTACTGAAATTGGTAATGTAGACGGCGTTGTCACGTGATGATTGTTACTTTTCACAGCGCTGATGAGGATGGACCAATGACCGTCGTTTCTGATGACTTCCTTTTGTTTTTGTATATAATCGTATAGGGATTACTATTGCGGATTTAGGTTTTGTTTATCGTGTAGGATTGTGGACTGAATGTCAATTTGACACTTATTCATTTAGGTGCACAAATGGCCACCGTAACACAAAACAAACCTTGAGATTTGGCTGTAGCTCAATGATCGAGTCGGCTTGCTGGGCCACCACGCGCCCCCTGGTGGAAGACTGCAAGTTCCTAATAGAAAACGGTCGCATTTGCTGGCTAGTGGGATTTCTGCTCCCGCTTGTGGTTGAATAACATTACATAGTGACCTCGTTACTGCCACATGCTGTATCGGAGTACCTAGTGTTGAGTCTCATAGGAATTGTGAATAAGGTGTGCACATTTTAATAATGTTCAACATTAAAAGTAATCAAAAGAAACGGTAAAAAATAGGCAAAACATTTGACAATCACTGGAGAATTACTACACACCTAATATTAATTCAGTGCACATTTAATCAAGCATTAGGGTTAATGAAGAGCCACGCTAGACCCTTTAATGTGTGAAATAGTATACCGCTGTGCCCCCATGAAATACTACTGATAAATTCTGTCTGAGAATGAGATTTCAGACCTCAGAATGACTGCCTGACAATATTTCGGCAATCATATTGTTTGTTTTTTCTGTTAGCTGTTGGAAATCAGAACTAGATTCGCTAATGAATCACTCTTTTGATCTAAACAGGTTTGCAAAAAGGTCTGAAACGGTTCGTGATTTAGTTTGATTCATTGCGGATACTTCACTCACGCACTTAATAGTTCACAGCGGTGACGGGACACTAGACAACTCTTTATTTCATGTGCAGCTTATTAACAACGCCATACTGCAGATAAATACAATTTATATATCCATAACAGTAGGCCTATAAAAAATATCAAAATATGAGAAAGCTTTTTGATGGAGGGGTCTGTGCCCCAGTACTGATGAAAAGCGGCATCTGTCCAACATTAATGCCGACACTTTTATTCAAAGGGACTATAGTGACTGTATGTGACAGGAATACAGTAGGCCTACACACACACTCACTCACACACACACACAGCAATTGTTTCTGTGCTCAATTTAAAGTCCTAAAAGGAACACAATATGATGTTTTTGTCACTTTAAATTGTTCACTTTATTCAAAACGAATTATTCTTTGTGCTTCAAAATTGGAAGTGTGGGTCTTATTTCAGCAAATGACCTCTCATTGTTGCATCTATCCCCAGCCTGTGTTACAATTCACCCCAGTAAGTGGTTGTAACAACGGAACTCTTTGTATTTGACATTAACTCTGTGATTATGTAGTACACATCCAAATGTGGCTACCGTTTATCAAAGATTGAAAGATCTAACACAAACAACCTCTGAGTTACTGATGCTCAAACAAAAGGTTAATATAATATACTTTAATATAATCTGCTCCAGACTGCGACTAAAACAGTTATAGCCAAAAATATGCAATTGATTTGCGAGTGATATTTTTACTGAGATCGCCACTGGCGACTTTATATATTTGCATGCTATTTCTTAAAAATTTGCATGTAGTGCCGCTTGTTTTGCAATCAGATATTTTGTTATGTTGATGTAATAAACTGAGATGGTGCACATCAAAGTTTTAGTGGAAAAAAGACTTTCACACAGTCCTCATCTCCACCGAGGACTGGAGATGAGGACTGTGTGAAAACAAATTTGAAAAACAAATCATTAGTTTATGATGAATAATATTTATTTATTTAACTTTAGAAGCCAATAGAGACATCAACTCTAATAAATAGAACAATTAATGACCAAATCTTAAATCAATGACCAAATCATACTATATGCAGCAGTTTGGAGATGTGACATTATTCCTCTTCATAAGTCATAAAGACCTCATTTCTAATAAGTAGAAAAAAGAACAATGGCCAGTTCATATATGAAAATATGCAGTGTTTTGGAGATACACAAAACATTATTGCACTTCAGAGGCCTATAAAGATCCCTTTTTTTCTAATAAGTAGAACAAAATAACGGTCGGTTATTATAGGACACACATCCCATACTATATGCATACCTCATATGAAACCATTTTACTGCAGTGTTTTGGAGATACGTACCATTATAACAAGTAAAATAAATAGTCCTAAAAAGAAAGACAGTCACACAATGATGTAAATCATTAAAATACGCATCCAAAATATTGCACAGTTTAAGGGCTTTTTGTTGTGCCTAAGTTTTAAGCATTTGAAAAAGATCACCAAATCTAGTATTGGGGGGGGGAATAATAGTAGTAGTGGAGACGTCATGCAATAAAACAAGTTTGAATATTTTTTAAATATTTATCTAATACATAAATAAGGATATATAAATAAGATTATAAAAATAAAACCTAAATAAAGAATTTAATTAAATATACAGTCCACAGTGATAGCAAAACAAAACTCTAAACAAGTTTCAAATGTGAAAAAAGCCACTGGGTGGCATCAATGATTCACTGTAATTGTTTAATGCATAATCTGTCACAGATTAGACGGTTACAGTTTCTGTATCTCTTCTATCAGAAAATAGGTATCAAATATGGAAACTTGAGTCTTAGATCTTTCCAGGGATATATGGTTTGCCATCTGAAACAACAAACTTTGATGCACTAAACAACTGTCCAGCTAAAAGAGACAGCTGAAAGGATTTAAAATAATGTTTCAATGCAAAATTCACTGACTGCAAGATTTAAAAACATATTCAATTTATGTTTGTTTAATTGTTATTATAACAACATAAAAAAATCATAAAGCATAACTTGATTTTTGCAATAATTGAAATTGGGTGCTAAATACAATACTCGTTGAAAGTTCTTAGAGCCACTGGGATCACTTATGGTAATAAAGATGATTACATAGTTTAAAACACATGCATAATCTTTCCTAATCAAGCCTTTTCCTTTCTTGTGGTTGGGAAAGATTTGAACTGTTTTAATGTTTCAATGTTTCCTGCAGATTATAACCAAAACCAGGAAATCAAATTTGTAATTGATTTGCTGGACTTGCACTTCCAGTTTCGGTTCAAGGTGTGTACACTGGAGCACCAATCAAAAGATCACATTTCTGGTGTTGGGACACATTTTGCAGGCATGGGGACTTTGGGGAGTGGAACTGACAACCTTAACTTGCACAGCACAATGTACATTTTCCCCCACCATAACATGAGAACCAGCAGTAAAACGGCTACTTCAAGTGCTCCAGCTCACTAAGAAAGGTCCATGTAGCTGTCAGAGAATGCTGTAATCCACCTGTGATGTCCGCCATTCATCACAGCAATGGCCCAGCCTGGACAAAGGATACAAAAAATGAGACAATGCAATGGCTTTGGTTCACAGTTGCACAATGACAATATACAATATCAGCATAATTAATAAGAGGTAATATTAGCTGAGAAACAACATGACATGTAAAACAATTAATTGAACGATAACGTAAAAGCAAGCAACCATATATTCTATTAACAATATAATATATACAGTGTATATATATTTATATATATATAAGAAGAAGAAGCTTTTGTTAGTTTTATTATACAATTTTATTAGTCAGTCAGTCGCAGAAAAAGAAAAATCCACAGGTGAAGTCACGCAGTCCATGACTATCAGATCGTTAAGGGCTAGTCTTTGGTAAGCACCCATGCTTCAAAACATACCTAACCAGCATTTGCAGTTTTTTTTCAACAGGGAGTTTGGATATTCTATAGCCTTTTCACTTTTATTTTACCTCTGTCACAACTTTTTTGGAGTGTGTTGCAGCCTTCAAAATTTTTCTGTACATTTCTGCCATATGTACATTAACTGACAGTCACCACTGATAAGCTACCACTAAATATTGTAGAAACATAATTTGCTGTAAAGTTGCTTTGCAACTATTTGTATCGTAAAAAGCGCTATACAAATAAACTTGAATAGAATTGATGGCGTCAGATAAGTACGATTTGAACCATGCTAATGCACTTCCACTAATGCCAACAAAGTTTTCTAGTCTATTCAAAAGAATGTTGTGGTCAATAGTGTCGAACGCAGCACTAAGATCCAGTAGCACTAATAGAGAGATACAACCATGATCAGATGATAAGAGCAGGTCATTTGTAACTCTAATGAGAGCAGTTTCAGTACAATGATACTGTCTAAATCCTGACTGGAAATCCTCACAGATACCATTTTTCTCTAAGAAGGAATATAATTGTGAGGATATTACCTTTTCTAGTATCTTTGACAGAAAAGGGAGATTCAAGATCAGTCAGTAAATAACTAGATCTTTGTGGTCAAGTTGTGTTTTTTTAATGAGAGGCTTAATAACAGTTTGAAGGTTTTGGGGACATATCCTAATGACAATGACAAATTAATAATAGTCAGAAGAGGATCTATGACTTCTGGAAGCACCCCTTTTAGAAGATTAGATGGATTAGGGTCTAACATACATGTTGTTGGTTTAGATGATTTAACAAGTTTATAAAATTCTTCCTCTTCTATAGTAGAGAATGAGTGGAATTGTTCCTCAGGGGATCTATAGTGCACTGTCTGACGTGATACTGTAGCTGCAGCTGCATGGTTACAATTGTATCTCTAATACTATCAATCTTGGAATTAAAGAAGTTCATAAAGTCATTACTGCTGTGCTGCAGGGAAATGCTAATGACTGTTGGTGCTTTATTTTTCGTTAATTTAACCACTGTATTGAATAAATACCTGGGGTTATGTTTGTTTTCTTCTAAAAGAGACGAAAAGTAATCAGATCTAGCAGTTTTTAATACTTTTCTGTAGGATAGGGTACTTTCCCACCATGCAACACGAAATACCTCTAGTTTTGTTTTCCTCCAGCTGCGCTCCACTTTCCTGGCTGCTCTCTTTAGGGTGCGATTGTGCTCATTATACCAGGGTGTCAAACTGTTTTCCTTAATCTTCCTTAAGCGTAAAAGTATTTTGTGGTAAAAGTGATGGTTCTACCATACTTGTAACAAGGAGTACAATTTACAGTTTTAGCTATATGGAGTTTACACAAGACTAGATAATGATCTGAGATATCATCGCTTTGCTGCAGAATTTCAACACCATTAGCATCAATTTCATGTGACAGTATTAAATCTAGAGATTTTGACAATGAGTAGGACTTGACACGTGTTGTCTAACCCCAATAGAGCTCAGAATGTCTAGAAATGCTGAACCCAATGCATTTTTATCATTATCAACATGGATATTAAAATCACCAACAATTAAGACTTTATCTGCAGCTAGCACTAACTCAGATAGAAAATCAGCAAATTATTTAATAAAGTCTGTATGCTTACAATACACTTTTACAGCAGATTTAGTTCACAAATAACTGACAATCATGACATAA
The DNA here is from genome assembly GCF_001515645.1 of Sinocyclocheilus grahami. NCBI lineage: Eukaryota > Metazoa > Chordata > Actinopteri > Cypriniformes > Cyprinidae > Sinocyclocheilus > Sinocyclocheilus grahami. The sequence continues at coordinate 290,046 of NW_015505915.1, read as the reverse complement.
ATTTGATTATCATTTACAATAATCATTGCTAAAATATTAAATTTATTTTGCACCGTTCAAGTTCTGACGATATCCCTGTTAATTTTGGCCAGATTATTGAATCAGTGAGTTGACAAATGGATCATGAATAAACATTCTTTGTGATTTGGAGTCTGAGGTTCGCGGTTCCCCCGGCCGAACATGAGCCCAGCTCCCACATGAGAACCAGCACCATTACGGTGAAAATGGGATAACAGAGACCGGTTAATTATAATTGCTTTTAAATGTTTAACTTTTGCTACTAAATTGTTTGTTAAATGAGTTTGCTAATGGGTACCCTATAGTTTCACTTTAGAATACCATTTCAAGCTCTAAGTAATTCCTGCAGAATTATCTTATATTTTTTATTATTAACTACTAATGGATTCCCTGTATTTTGACTTTCCCTCAGTCATTGCTTTACATACAGGAATAATTTAATCAATAGTAATTTGATATATGATGAGGAAAACAGATACATACACTGTACTAATAAAATCATGAACTCATATGAGATGAGTTGGCTAGTTATAGCAAGGCATTTATAAGTGGGGGTGCGGTTCCTTGCCGAAGTTGATTTCTTACAAAACACTCACAAAACAAATATTTACCATACAGACAAAAACTTCTATAAAATTATGCATTATGCAATATCAACAGAGAGGACGGCATAGAAATTAATAAATAAATGCAATGCAAAACAAGAATAAAATTATTAGTGCAGTAAACATGCTGCCCTATAACACTGTGATGACATGTTTTTTTACTGATTATTTCCTGAAAGAAATTTGATTGATACTATCAGTCCATGCCAGTAAACGATCCTTCTTATCTATGACCTTAGTATTTGAAGTTAATTTTTGACTTGCCATTGTTCAAAACGGGGTTTGGGAGTTGCTGTTCATCTAAACTCCGCAGCTATGGACTCAAGATCGTTGTTTGTCTTATTATGGATGTTGCTGTCGTCCACCTCCACTGGAATCAAACTAGATGGAAATGGTTATGTTGACATTGTAATCGCAATCGGTTCAAGAGTACCACAGGATGACATGCTCATTGATAAAATCAAGGTGAATATGTACTTTTTGTCTAACAAATGCCACGCTGAATTGAGGCAGTAATTAAAGCAAAAGGAGCCCCTACCAAGTATTGAGTACATGTACAGTAAATGAACATACTTTCCAGAAGGCCAACAATTCACTAAAAATGTATTTTTTTTATTGGTCTTATGAAGTATTCTAATTTGTTGAGATAGTGAATTGGTGGATTTTTGTTAAATGTGAGCCAAAATCATCACAATTAAAAGAACCAAAGACTTAAACTACTTCAGTCTGTGTGCATTGAATTTATTTAATACACGAGTTTCACAATTTGAGTTGAATTATTGAAATAAATGAACTTTTCCACAACATTCTAATTTGAGATGCACCTATATATATATATATCCTTTGATAATATTTGTGAATGAACAAATTTAATTATAAATATTTTGTATAAAATGTTTTTTCTTTCATTCTCACAGGATATGGTCACTGAAGGATCGTATTATCTTTATGATGCATTGGATGAAAAGGTATATTTCAAAGAAGCTACAATACTAGTCCCACCTCAGTGGAATAGTAAGGATTTTACCAGAGCAAGAACAGAGTCATTTGAAAAGGTACAGAGAATTATGCCATTTTATCTTACATGTCAAAAAAATATTAATGTTCACAAATATATTACTTCACTTGCATAGAATGTTTGTCAGACGATTTCTATGTCAAATGCAGGCCCAAATAAAAATTGATAATGCTAATTCAGCAAACAACACTGAACCCTACACTAAACAGTATGGAGAATGTGGAACTGAGGGAGAGTACATTCATTTCACCCCAGAATACCTCCTGAATGACACTTTTATTCAGCTTTATGGATCAAGAGGTGAACGTTGTTTATCTTCCTTCAACTTTTATACAATTATCATGAAATACAATGTTGAAAAGGTTTATTAATGCATTAGAGTGTTTATTTTATAGTTAGTTATTTTATTATTTTGTATTATTTGTTGTTTGTTTGCAGGAAGGGTCTTTGTGCATGAATGGGCTCATCTGAGATGGGGCGTGTATGATGAATACAATGAAGAAATTCCATTCTACTACTCTAATGGCCGTATTGAAGCTACAAGGTAATAAACCTTTAACAAAAAGAAAGCATATGATTAAATTCTCCTTGAAAATGATCTCAACCACTGGTTTCCTGCTTATCTTTAGGTGTAGCAAAAACATGGAAGGTCAGTTTTATGAGGTTACTGCTGGAGGATCTCTTCAACCGTGCCGCATTGATCCACAGACTTCACTACATGTCGATGGGTGTACGTTTTTTCCAGACAGAAATCAAGTCACAAACAGCTCCATAATGTTCTTACCAAGTCTAGATCCTGTAAGTATTGACTGTACATTTATTCACACATGAACATGTCTACTTATAGTAGAAACAAATTTCATCAAACCATGAGCTGACAACATGAGTTTTAGTCATAGTTATAACAACTCAAAAAATCACAGAGAGCAAGAATATAAGCAATTAATCTGCACACCAAGATAACCTACAAAGATACTGTATGCTCTTTAAGAGGTAGATGTATTTAGTCATTAATTATATTCATATTTGTTTATTATATATTTGGTTTTGTTGTGTTAAATACAATTTCATACCATAATTGCAGCATGTAGGTAGTTGACATGAAAAGTACTGCAGTTTAATAGTTTAAAGAAATTTCTCTGCCTTCAAAGAAAATGGTCCCCTGGGCCCATCCATGTGTATTTGGTGATAAAGTTAATTTAAGATGGAAATCCTATTTTCAGGTGACTGCATTTTGTCGTGAAAATGAGCACAATTATGAAGCGCCAAACATGCAAAATATTAAATGTGACAACAAAGCAACATGGACTGTAATATTTGAGGATTCTGTGGATAAAGATGCACTTCGTTCTCTGAAACCACCGGAGTATCCTCCGCCACCACCATCTTTCAAAGTTGTGCAGAGGGCACAACGGGTCGTTTGTCTCATCCTTGATGTCTCAGGAAGCATGGCAGTATGTAATAACAGACATTAACTTAATCTGAAAACAAAGATGCTACCATGACAACCTTTTCATGTTACCAATGCTTCAAAATAAGTTTGATAAATAATTTAGAAAGAAATGTGTGTTTTTTCCACCCATTTTCTAGGGCTCAAGAATTCTTCTACAGCAACAGGCTGCCACACATTTCCTGCGGTACATCATTGAGGATCAAGCCAGGGTTGGAATTGTAACCTTTAGTACTGATGCTTCTACTCTGCGATCCTTGACTACTATTGACAGTGACATCACAAGAGAGAATCTTATCAAACTGTTGCCAAAAGAAGCAGCTGGATCAACAAGCATGTGCTTGGGCCTTAGTCAAGGCTTACAGGTGCCATATTAATTGTACTAGTATGCATTTTTTTATGTTTGTGATGTATGAAGTGTATAGAGTTCTATGTCAGTGATTTGTTTTTTCTTCAGGTGCTTCAAGAGGACAATGGGGATGTATTAGGAGATGAAATAATTTTTCTGACAGATGGTCTGGCAACAGACAACATTGCTGGTTGTGCTCCATCTGCAATACAAAGTGGTGCCATTATACACACACTAGCTTTTAGTGATAAAGCATCTAGTGCACTGAAAGAAATGGCGGACAAAACTGGTAAGTGATATCAGCATTAATAACTTCCTGTATCTGTCCCAGAGTATATCAAATAAGCACCAGTTTATTATCCAATGGAAAAATGTTTCATGATGAAACTAGGAGGAAAATTTATATATGCCAGTGATGAATTGAGCTCCAACCAGTTAATGGACGCGTTTGCTTCGCTTACATTATCAACGGGAGATTACACAAAAGAACCAGTTCAGGTCTGTCAAGGTTTCCCTCATTGCCCATGATACATTTATTACTCTGAGTGTGTCATCAATAATATGAGTATTATAATGATATTCATTTTTATCACTTCTTTAGCTAGAGAGTGTTGGAAAAAGAACATCTGATTGGTTTAATGGAACAGTATCAGTGGATCAGACTGTTGGGAACAAAACCAGCTTTGTAATAATCTATGAAATAAGTTTTCCTAGCATTTACATACAATCACCAAGTGGCTCAATCTACACTCAGACAAGTATGAGTCATGATGGTTCTCTGAAAACAGTCACTTTAAGCATTCCAGGAACTGCAGAGGTGAGACAACCTTTATCACGATTTAATTGTTATTTTAAACTGTAGTTCAGACCATAAACATGTATTCATAACTCAAAGTCATCTGGGCCAATAGTTTTAGATATACATTATCAAAATATCTTCAAAAACAAATTCTACTAAGACTGAGGAGGAGTATATCGCTCATGACTCAGCTGATACACTCACAGCAAACCCTTATTGATCTGCTTTTACTTTCTTGTGTTTGGTAGCCTGGGGACTGGGAGTACAGTATCCAAACTACCTCAAATCAGGCTTTCACTATAACAGTAACGAGTCAAGCGTCACGTGATGATGTTCCTCCTATTATTGTCAAAACCCACATGAACCAGCAGTTCAATGACGGCTCTAAACCCATGATAGTGTTTGCTGAGGTTAGTCAGAATTACAGGCCTGTAATAAATGCTGAAGCGTGGGCTACACTGGAGTCGGAAACTGGGTCTGTACATACCTTACAACTGCTGGACAATGGAGCAGGTAAATGACCCATAAGTGTGCACTCAGCTTAAAATATAAGGAAAGAAAGAGTAAGGTACTTTTCCAAACTGTGCCAAACAAATCAGAAATCCATCTTTTACAGGAGCTGATGCTTTTCAAGATGACGGAATCTATTCCAGATATTTCACAAAGATTGTAAATGGGAGAAGCAGCTTGAAAGTAAGAGTGAAGAATCAAGGTGGACAAACCAGATTTGCTGTCCAAAAAAATAGTGGCGCCCCATACGTACCCGGATATGTGGTAAACGGTAAACCCTGAGATCAATATTTTGGAATAATATCAATGACATCAAACAAATCTAATATAACTTAATTACATTTATTTTCATATTAAATATCATTGATCACTATTTGATATTTTGATCACACAGTTAAACTGCTTTCCAGTACAATTTATATTATTTAATTTAATAATAAATTAATTTAAATACACATGGATGTATTATATACAACAGTGTTTTGAAAGAATTGTTTGCATTATGGATTCAGTTACTCATAAAGATATTTATATAGATGTAACCTGCTGAAAGAGTCACTGAATTATTGCACAAACTGAGCTACCTGTTCTATTAATGGTAGATTATACCATCTGTAGACTATAAATCTGTATGGAGGAAAGACATTAAGGCAGAATCAAGCAGATTCAAGTGGTTCCTCTAATTTCAGGTGTAGTGCAGCTGAACCCTCCAAAGCCTCCAGTTTCTGAGGAACCACTTGAGGTTGGAAGTTTCACCAGAACAGCCACCGGAGAGAGTTTTGAGGTGAAACTTTCAGGCACAACTCCACCAACCTTCCCTCCTAACAGAATCACAGATCTGAGTGCTAAGATCCAGGAGGACACTGTGTTTCTTAGCTGGACAGCACCTGGCGAGGACCTCGACCAAGGCACAGGTAAAGCATACAATTACTTTACCATTATTTAAAATACAAAAAAAATCATTTCTTTAACATCCTTATGAACAAAATAAGTTGTTTTGAAGATCATAAAATCAATCATTAAAAAATAATCATTATTCAATCTTTTATTATCCTGCATTGCATGTTTCTTTTCCTTTAAGCTAAATCCTATGAGATCAGGTGGAGCTTTGACCTTGATATGCTTCGAAACAGCTTCAGCAACGGTCATGTAGTCAACACAGCTGCCGTCTCACCTCAGGAGGCCGGATCAGATGAACAACATTCATTCAATCTCAGTTTCCCAATCCAAAATGGGACCACACTCTTCTTTGCGGTTCAGTCAGAGGATGAACAAAATGCAAAATCTGAAACCTCCAACATTGCTCAAGCGTCAAAGATCCTCCCTGGTCCAAAAGACCCAGGAGTATCAAACCCAGGCATGAATTTGACAGTTATTGTCATTTCTGTGTGTGTGGTAACTATGGTCATATGCTTTATTGTCGCTGTAACCACATGGGCAGTGAGACGCAGAAAAATCTCTGCTGAAAGGTAAAGTGGAATTAACAATCTGATGCAAAAGAATGTCAAATCAATCCATATGTACATCCAGCAGCTTTAGAACATTTCTTAAAACAATATTAGATTTTCTTAGTAGCATGCATAAACTTACAGATTATTAAAACAGATTTCTGTTTTGTTTATCATGTAGGAATCTGTGGACTGAATATAATTTCCTAATTATTCAGTTCATAACAGTCTGCCATACTATTCAGGCGTACAGTAGTCCACTAAAATTTAGCAGTAAGACTTACAGTGATTCTGAGGTTTGTTCTGTTTACGAGTGTCACCTTTCAGAAGAGACTAAAACCATGCATATACTCCAAATGGTTCAAGAACAGCATGCAGTTAACTTTGGGTATGCCTTTTGTAGGCATTTTAGGCAAATTTTACAGGAATTCTAAGAGGTTAAACATCCACGAAAGTTCACAACGCAGTAGACTATTCATCCAACGACCCATTTCTGATATAAATGGGTCAGATATAAAATAACATTTCAAAAGTTGTAATTATTGTGTACAATATATTCACAGAGAAATAAAAATATTAAATACAATAGTTTATCAAATGTTTTATTGTCTAATTTATTTTTGTAAGATGGTTTTGTAAAGTTATAGTTTTGTTATGATACAGGACTATTCTTGTGTTTTGCCCACCATATACCTGTTTGCCCTCATCTGACCCATGCCTGCTGTATGACCACGTCTCTGTCTTTATCTAATAAAGCTCTGCGAATGGATCCGCAAGTCTCACGTCTCGTCAACCCCGTAACAGATGTTTTTGTTTGTTTGCTTGTTTTGTGGTGAATTGTATTAAAACCATTTAGGGTCCGTTTGACTCTCATAATTATTAATTATAATAATGGTATTTGGAACCCACAACAGTTTAAAACAAAGATATAATTACAAAAATGCATTGTCCATGTTTTCTTTTGTTTTTTTATTAATAGGCACTAATTCAGATTTCAATGATATTTTACTGAACTAGAAAATGTCCCCAGTTTCCAGTTCAGAAATCTGGTCACCTGAAATAAAGCCTTCACAATCTGAATAAGTTAATCTTTAAAAGTAATTCAAAGAACATGACAAAAAAAAAAGAGGTCAAATTTGCATAACATTCATTCTCCATTGACAGTCAGTGGATAATTATTAAATGGCAACATTGGAGAATTACTATACACCTGCTGTTACAACTGTACAAATTAAATTTAGTCCAGCATTGGAGTTAATAAGATATGTGAGTTTTAGGTTGGCCATGTTTGTAATACCATACTTCTCATCCTATTTTCAAAGTACTGTACTGTACTATAGACAGTATGTAGGTACAATATGCAGATTTAATTGTGCAGTACAGAATCAGAGAACACTTCATAAAAATAAATAAATTCAATACAGGAATAAAATAAATATTGTATACTATACACTACACAATGATTACCTAAGAAGACTGTGCTGGAATATGCCTACTTCCATACTATAAAGTACGTGAAAAATTTATGTAAAAAAGAGTTGCATGTCCGAATTCATAGTATTCGAAAAACAGTGGGTGAAAAGTACCAGGATGACCTACTACTTGCACTTAGATTCTGAAGTGCATATTTGATAGACATTTTACTATCCCATGAGGCCACAGGAGAGGATTTGTGAATGGCAGTGAAGTGACACAACTGACGCCCGGTAAGTCACATGACAGTCACAACATGGTGGATGTAGTACATCCAAATTCCATTGCTGCAACACACATTCTTACTATATAGAACATAATTTTCAACAGTTGCAAAGTAAATTTCAAACTAAATATAGTACATACTAGACAGTATGCAATTTCAGACACAGCTATAGTTGAACAAAATTGGGAAATGCACTGGAATGATTTATGAGAGCCTTATTTTATGGACTGTGATGGGAACAGCACTGTAGGTGCTTTCCTGTGCAATGACAGTCATGTGAAGTGAAATAAACAGCTGTTGATAGCTGTCTCCAACATGCTGCCCCATGACACTGTAATAATGTGTTTACCAACATGAACCAGTTATATTGGTATCATTCAGTCCATTCCAGTAAAGGACATTCCATCTGTGATCAGGCATTTGAAGTTAATTTTTGACTTGAGATTGTTCAAAACGGGGTTTGGGAGTTGCTGTTCATCTAAACCCTGCAGCTATGGACTCGAGATCGGTGTTTGTCTTATTATGGATGTTGCTGTCGTCCACCTCCACTGGAATCAAACTAGATGGAAATGGATATGTTGACGTTATAATCGCAATCGGTTCAAAAGTTCCACAGGATGACAGACTTATTGATAAAATCAAGGTGAACATGCTTTTTTTTCTATTTAACGAACTATATGTGCATTAATGGTTTGAATGGCTTTAGAAGATTTTGCTGTTCAAATCTAAATTGAAAAAAAAAATAACTGACAGAAATATACAGTATTTTTGTTGCCGGTATTTAAAGTAAAGCATAATTACTTGTCTAATAATTACTTATCGTTTAATTTTCCTTCTGACAGGACATGGTCACTGAAGGGTCGGTTTATCTTTATGAAGCATTGGATAAAAAGGTCTATTTCAAAGAAGCTACAATACTAGTCCCATCCCACTGGAGTTGTAAGAATGTTACCAAAGCAAGAACAGAGTCATTTGATAAAGTACTGAGCATTATTGGATTTAATTTAGTAAAATATTTATTTCTAGTCACTTCATTCATATATGATGTTGTTGACATTTTTTCTCTGTGAAATTCAGGCAAAAATAAGAATTGATAATGCTAATTCAACATACGGTGATCAGCCCTACACTAAACAGTATGGAGAATGTGGAACTATGGCAGAATACATTCATTTCACCCCAGAATACCTCCTAAATGACACAGTCATCCAGCTTTACGGATTAAGGGGTAAATGTCGTTTATCTTCCTTCAACATTTATACATTTATTATGAAATGATAAGAGGTTTAAAGTTCTATTAATACAGTAGTCTGTTTATTTTATTAGCTGTTTGCTTGTTTGTTTGCAGGAAGGGTCTTTGTGCATGAATGGGCTCATCTGAGATGGGGCGTGTATGATGAATACAATAAAGAAAAGCCATTCTACTACTCTAATGGCCGTATTGAAGCTACAAGGTTATAAACTGTTAATAAAAGATAAAGAATCTTACTGAAATGTCTTTAGAAATTAGAATTACTATTGATGTCTTGCTTATCTTTAGGTGTAGCAAAAATATTGAAGGTCAGTTTTATGAGGTTACTGCTGAAAGATCTCTTCAAGCATGCCGTAAAGATCCACAAACTTCACTACCAACCGACAAGTGCAAGTTTTTTCCAAACATAAATAAAAAAACAAACAGCTCCTTAATGTTCCTACCAAGCCTGGATTCTGTAAGTACTGAGTTTATATGTTTCCACACATTCCACAAAATTATTTTAATAACTGGTAAATTACTATATTGCCTGGGCCAAAGGGGCCATGGACTGTTTTCTTCTATGCAATGTAATTTCAAACAGCTGCTTGAGAAGTCACATTTGTTAATCTGTTAGGGTTTTTTTTCTTTATTAACTCCCTGCTTGGGTCTCATAGAGCCATAATCCGTCCTTGAGTGTTTGGTGAAATATCTGCAATTATGCAGGGAATTTTGGTTTCAGGTGAGCAAATTTTGTCGTAAAAACGAGCACAATTATGAAGCCCCAAACCTGCAAAATAAAAAATGTGGCAAAGCGACATGGACCGTAATATTTGAGGATTCTGTGGATAAAGATGCACTTCGTTCTCTGAAACCACTGCAGTCCCCTCCACCAATACCATCTTTCAAAGTTGTGCAGAGGGCACAACGGGTCGTTTGTCTCATCCTTGATGTCTCAGGAAGCATGGCAGTATGTAATAACAGACATTAACTTAATCTGAAAACAAAGATGCTACTATGACAACCTTTTTGTGTTACCAATGCTTTGAAATGAAAAATAGCAAGAGGAAACAAATTTGTTTTTTTATTCACCTATTTTCTAGGGCGCTAGAATTCTTCAACAGCGACAGGCTGCCACACATTTCCTGCGGTACATCATTGAGGATCAAGCCAGGGTTGGAATTGTAACCTTTAGTACTGATGCTTCTACTCTGCGATCCTTGACTATTATTGACAGTAACAACGCTCGAGAGACTCTTATCCAATTGTTACCAAAAGTAGCAGCTGGATCAACAAACATGTGTTTGGGCCTTAGTCAAGGCTTACAGGTGCCATTTTAATTGTACTAGTATGTGTCTTGTATGTTTGTGATGTATGAAATATATAGAGTTATACTTTTTTCCTCAAATCCATCAGGTGCTTCAAGAGGACAATGGGGATGTATTAGGAGATGAAATCATTTTTCTGACAGATGGTCAGGCAACGGACAACATTGCTGGTTGTGCTCCATCTGCAATACAAAGTGGTGCCATTATAAGCACAATAGCTTTTAGTAAAAGTGCAGCTCAGGCACTGACAGAAATGGCGAACAAAACTGGTAAGTGATATCAGCACAATTCACCCTTCGCAGAGAGTTTGATTGACAGGCGATCCGACCAATCATAATGTAGACAGGAGAATTAGTAATGTCAGTGGACTTAACCATGAAAAATAGTGTGAATTGTCGGTTTTCTGTGGTTGGAACAACATACCTTCTGATGTTGATTCATGTTTATTTGGTGCTGTAAGTAAAGAGGAAGAGATGATTGGTTCCGGTTAAACTGAGGTGCTACAGCGATTTGTCACAACACATTAAAGAGCCAAAAAAATGGTAATTATAGTTTGAATTTCTTAAGAAATTACAACATTTGAAAGCTGAGACTTTGGTTACGTTTCAAGTAACCAGCTCTGTCTGTCGGCACGTCATCAGTGTCCTCTTTGCTCCGCAATATATTTTTCACTGTTTTAGAACATGATGTGTGGCATGAGTGCGCCATGGCTTGTTGGGCATAGCAACAGTAACTAAGGGGGGGGCGGGTCTTTGCAAAGGGTCAATTAATAACTTACTGTATCTGTCTCAGTGTATGTCATAAATAAAAAATGCTAGTTTGTTTTCCAATGAAAAACTGTTCCATGTTGAAAATAGGGGGGATATTTCTCATAGCCAAAGATGACATGATCTCCAACCAGTTAATGGATGCGTTTGCTTCGCTTACATTATCAACTGGTGATTACACAAACGAACCAGTTCAGGTTTGTCAAGGTTTCACTTATTGCACATGATACATTTATTACTTTGAGAGTGTCATCAATATTATGAGTATTTCATCATTTAATTTTTCTTATTCCTTTAGCTAGAGAGTGCTGGAGTAAGAACATCTGATTGGTTTAATGGAACAGTATCAGTGGATCAGACTGTTGGGAACAAAACCAGCTTTGTAATAATTTATGAAAAAGGTTTTCCTAGTGTTTACATACAGTCACCAAGTGGCTCAATCTACACTCAGACAAATCTGAGTCATGATGGTTCTCTGAAAACAGTCACTTTAAACATTCCAGGAACTGCAGAGGTATGCTGACCTTTATGAACCACTGAATCATTTTAAGTTTATACTGTAGTTCAGACCATAAACTTGTGAAAGTATCGTTACACAATAAAAGGCATCTTGGCCAAGAGTTTTAGATAAATGTTATTCAAATATGTTTAACAATAACTTGTTTGTTATTCATATATGTTTAACAAAGAAGGAGTTCACTAATAATAACTAACAGTTTAGCTAAACTAATTACACTTAAATAATACACTCACAGCAAACCCTTATTGATCTGCTTTTACTTCTTTGCTTTAGTAGCCTGGGGACTGGGAGTACAGTATCCAAACTACCTCAAATCAGGCTTTCACTATAACCATAACGAGTCAAGCGTCACGTGATGATGTTCCTCCTATTATTGTCAAAACCCACATGAACCAGCAGTTCAATGATGGCTCTAAACCCATGATAGTGTTTGCTGAGGTTAGTCAGAATTACAGGCCTGTAATAAATGCTGAAGCGTGGGCTACACTGGAGTCGGAAACTGGGTCTGTACATACCTTACAACTGCTGGACAATGGAGCAGGTAAATGACCCATAAGTGTGCACTCAGCTTAAAATATAAAGAAAGAAAGAGTAAGGTACTTTTCCAAACTGTGCCAAACAAATCAGAAATCCATCTTTTACAGGAGCTGATGCTTTTCAAGATGACGGAATCTATTCCAGATATTTCACAAAGATTGTAAATGGGAGAAGCAGCTTGAAAGTAAGAGTGAAGAATCAAGGTGGACAAACCAGATTTGCTGTCCAAAAAAATAGTGGCGCCCCATACATACCCGGATATGTGGTAAACGGTAAACCCTGAGATCAATATTGGTCTGTTTTAAAATACATTTAAACTTAATCACATCTAAAAAGGGAAAAAATGAACTGATGTTCAAACCAGCACTACATCTGTGAGTGTAATATTGCTTTTATTCAGCAGATCATTCAAAAAAGATTATATTGAGTAAGTTAAGTTTTAGAAACACGCCAGTCACATTATATTTTTGTCAGCAACAATAGTTCAGAACGAAGTCAAAGCCGAATTACACATAAAGCCACTTGTTTTGTTCATGAATTGATCAGTTTTTGAACTGATCTAGTGAGTGAGTGAGTGAGTGAGTGAGTGAGTGAGTGAGTAAGTGAATGATTGAGTGAATGATGATAAGTTGCATTTTACATTAAGCATCCTGAGACGTGGACTTCACAGTGTATTCTGTTCAGTTGAGACTCTGGAATTATTGAGTTTAACCAGTTCAAATTGTGGTTTGTATGCTGCTGTTCACAGGTATAAAGTGCACGAGACACAAAATCACAATGCAGCTATTCTTTTTTTATTATGATTGCAACACAGCTGCCGTCTCACCTCAGGAGGCCGGATCAGATGAACAACATTCATTCAATCTCAGTTTCCCTATCCAAAATGGGTCCACACTCTTCTTTGCGGTTCAGTCAGAGGATGAACAAAATGCAACATCTGAAGCCTCCAACATTGCTCAAGCGTCAAAGATCCTCCCTGGTCCAAAAGCCCCAGGAGTATCAAACCCAGGCATGAATTTGACAGTTATTGTCATTTCTGTGTGTGTGGTAACTATGGTCATATGCTTTATTGTCGCTGTAACCACATGGGCAGTGAGACGCAGGAATCTCTCTGTCTAAAGCAACAAATAACATCAACAATCTGATGCAAACAAATGTCAAATCAAGCCTTATGCCTACTTTGAACATATACATGCAATAGCTTTAAAACATTTCTTAAAACAATTATTTCATTCAAACAGAATTTCTTGGTTTATGCCTTTTCTTTTCTTTTTTTCAAGTACATGTCTAATCCTGCCGCCTCATAGCATTTTCATTTATGATAGATTCTCAATCAACTGATTTAGCTTCCTCTGAAATGTGAGCACTTTTAAATACAAGTCAATAAAACATGTCTGTACCACAATAGGCATGTATTAAATTTGCATTGTGGTGATTAGAAACCCTGTTTGGTTCGTTTGTTCTTTGGATTTCCATATTTAATTCTGTACGACACAGATAAATCCCTAATCGTTTGTAATATGTGAATGTTTAAAAAAACTATATTGAAATAATAATAAATAAAACTGTTCTATAACAAGCTTGTTTGTATTGATGGAGTTTGTTGTTGCAGTTATATAAACATAAGGGGGAGCCACTGTGATGTTTTACATTCATCAGTCACAGATGAGCAGCTCCAACAATCTGTTGTACATTAGATTGAAGACATAGATCCAGACCATTGTTTACATGTGTTTTAATTTATTAGTGAATGGCAAAATAACTGCATCACCATGAAGCAGTGTTTGTTGAGATTATAAAATACTGCTTTGCTTCCTGAAAAGAAGACCAATGGAAATCCTTAAAGGAATAGTTCACCCAAAAATGAAGATTTCACTTCACAAGATGTTAATTGATAGACTGGAGTCGTGTGGGTTATGCGTGAATTATTGTAATGTTTTTATCAGCTGTTTGGATTCTTATTCTGATGGCACTCATTCACTGCAGAGGATCCATTGATCAGCAAGTGATGTAATGCTACATTTTTTCAAATCTGTTCCGATGAAGAAGCAAACTCATCTACATTTTGATGGCCTGCTTTGGGTGAACTATTCCTTTAAAATCACTAGACTTGCATCATCAGTCCATAACAGCAGGGGAGTGACTTATATGAATAGTTGATGAATAGTCCCTGATGTTTTTTGTTTGTTTCTTTTCACTAGGACCTTTTGTTTCTTTTTGAAAATGTAGTGGCAATTGGATTCAATGTGCAATGGCTGTAATGCTATGCAAATATTACATGTTGAGCTTGTATTAAGGAGCATATTTTTGTGTATTTTATCAATTACTCACTTCTTTCGGTACTCGCGTGGATGTAGGTTATACAGGGTGACTGTCACTTTATTTTCTTACTTTGAACCTTGTCATGGCAATAATGATAAGGACAGCTCCAAGAATAAATGATAGAGGTTAACATTAAATTGTATAGTTGTTTTCAAGAGCTATGTTATAACTTCTGTAGTACACACACATTTAACCTGTGATGGTGGCGAGACAATAAACACCTTGAAGGGTTAATTTCCTGTTTTCCATTCACTCTTTGAGCACATACTGTATCAATATGCTGCAACAGGACATATACAGGCCTGCTCTAAACAGTGTACTGTAGTTTCAATAAGTAAACTAATTAAGAGTTAGCCTACATTTCATGCCAACCCTGAAACAACATACAGAACTACCAAACTTTGCTATAAGTTTGATTGCATCATATAATAATTGCTGTTAATAGTGTTCATAGTCTGTTTGCTTACGTCTTTAATTGATTTTTCCGTACATTTTTGCCATATGTACATGAACTGACAGTCACCACTGATAAGCTACCACTAAATATTGTAGAAACTTAATCTTTTTGTGAAGTTGCTTTGGAACGATTTGTATCGTAAAAAAGCGCTATACAAATAAACTTGAATTGAATTTTTTCAAATGTACCAGCCTTGTGTTCAAATTTAACCGGGCTTTAAATAAGTTGAATGCATAGTTTTACTACGAAAAGAGTCCGGTTACAGCACACTGATGAGCCACAACACTGAAACTGCTGACAGGTATAACATCAAATATACAATAATGAATGACATTGATCATATCCTAACAATACCACCTGTCACGGGGGTGGGGGGGGGTGTATAGTAGGCAGCAAGTGAACAGTCATCTTCTGAATTTCATGTGTTCAAAGCAGGAAAAATGGGCTAGGGAAAGGTCTGAGTGACTTTGACAAGGGCCAAATAGCAATGGCCAGACTACTGGGTCAGAGCATCTCCAAAACGGTAAGTCTTGTGGAGTGTAATTCCCTGTATGCAGTGGTTAGTACCAAAAGTGGTGCGAAGAAGGACAACCGGTGAACCGGCGTCAGGGTCATGAGTGCCAAAGACTCAATAATCCATGTGGGGAGAGATCATGAGCCTGTCTGGTCTGAATCACACAGAATAGCTTCCGGAGTTGAAATTGCTGAAAAACTTAATGCTGGCCATGATAGCAAAGTGTCAGAATACAGAGTGCATTGCAGTTTGCTGCATATGGGGCTGCGTAGCTGCAGATCTGTCAAAGTGCCCATGATGACTCCTGCCCACCTCCAAAAGCAACTGTGATCGGCACATGAGCATCAGAACTGGACCATGGAGCATTGGAAGAACGTTGCCTGGCCTGATGAATCATGTTTTCTTTTAGATCAGGTGGATGGTCAGGTGCGTGTTCATCATTGACCTAGAGACCTAAGAGCTGGCATCAGATGCACTCTGCAAAGAAGGATGCTGGGAAATGTTGGGTCCAATCACGTGGATGTTACTTTGACACGCAGCACCTACCTAAAGATTGTTGCAGACCATGTACACCCCTTCATGCCAGTGGGTTTCTGATGGCAGTGGCCATCCTTTCAGCAGGATAAAGTAGCCTTTCACACTGCACAAAATTTGTTCCGGAATGGTTTGAGCAAGGTGTTGCCCTGGCCTCCAAATTCCCCAGATCTCAATCCAATTGAGCATCTATGGGATGTGCTGGACCCAACAAATCCGATCCATTTAGGCCTCACCTCACAACTTGTAGGATTAAAAGGATCTGCTATTAATGATTTTGTGCCAGAAACCACAGGACTTTCAGAGGTCTTATGCAGTCCGTGCCTCGACGCATGCTGTTTTGGCAACATGAGGGGGATCTACATAATTTTAGGCAGGGGCTTTTAATGTTATGGCTGATTAGTGTATATGCACCTTATATTTTAAAAGGACTATTGGCTCAGCCTCTGATGTTGGGAGAATCTAGTCACGCCCCTGCATGACATTAAAGCACCCACCCACTTATCTCTGATCAGACCCTTTACGATCACTTGTGACATTGTTCATCTAAACCCTGCAGCTATGGACTCAAGATCGTCTGATGGCAGTGGCCATCCTTTCAGCAGGATAAAGTAGCCTTTCACACTGCACAAAATTTGTTCCGGAATGGTTTGAGCAAGGTGTTGCCCTGGCCTCCAAATTCCCCAGATCTCAATCCAATTGAGCATCTATGGGATGTGCTGGACCCAACAAATCCGATCCATTTAGGCCTCACCTCACAACTTGTAGGATTAAAAGGATCTGCTATTAATGATTTTGTGCCAGAAACCACAGGACTTTCAGAGGTCTTATGCAGTCCGTGCCTCGACGCATGCTGTTTTGGCAACATGAGGGGGATCTACATAATTTTAGGCAGGGGCTTTTAATGTTATGGCTGATTAGTGTATATGCACCTTATATTTTAAAAGGACTATTGGCTCAGCCTCTGATGTTGGGAGAATCTAGTCACGCCCCTGCATGACATTAAAGCACCCACCCACTTATCTCTGATCAGACCCTTTATGATCACTTGTGACATTGTTCATCTAAACCCTGCAGCTATGGACTCAAGATCGTTGTTTGTCTTATTATGGATGTTGCTGTCGTCCACCTCCACTGGAATCAAACTAGATGGAAATGGTTATGTTGACGTTGTCATTGCAATCAGTTCAAGAGTACCACAGGATGACACACTCATTGGTCAAATCAAGGTGAATATGTACTTTTTTTGTCTATCTAACAAACTTTGTGTGCATTCATGGTTTAATGGCTTTTGTGAAAGATAATAGTTTGTCCCAGTTAAAAACATTTAAAATATCATATTTGTAATTTCAAAAACAATATTTGTGAATGAGCAAATTAAAGTATATACTTTTTTATAAATGCATACACATTTTGAGTTCTTCTCATTGTATCTTTTCAATTTAATTCTGACAGGATATGGTCACTGAAGGGTCTCTTTATCTTTATGAAGCATTGGATAAAAAGGTCTATTTCAAAGAAGCTACAATACTAGTCCCACCTCAGTGGAATAGTACGTATTTTACCAAAGCAAGAACAGAGTCCTATGGAAAGGTACAGAGAATTATGCCATTTTATATTACCCATCAAATATTTACCTGATATTTATATTTGATATTGCTGACACAAGTTCTATGTCAAACACAGGCCAAAATAATAATTGATAATGCTAATCCAGCATACGGCGATGAACCCTACACTAATCAGTACGGAGAATGTGGCGCTGAGGGTCAGTACATTCATTTCACCCCAAACTTCCTCCGAGACACTACACTCATTAAGCCATACGGGCCAAAAGGTGAACATCTTTTGTTGTCCTTCAACATTTATTCAGGTTAATTCAGTAATCTGTTTTATTAGCAAGAATGTTTGTTTGTTTGCAGGAAGAGTCTTGGTGCATGAATGGGCTCATCTGAGATGGGGCGTTTATGATGAATACAGTGAAGAAATGCCATTCTACTACTCTAATGGCAATATTGAAGCTACAGGGTTATAAACCTTCAACAAAAAGAAAGCTTTTGATTAAAATCTCATTGGAAATTCTTTCAACTACTGATTTCCTGCTTATCTTTAGGTGTAGCAAAAATATTGACGGTCAGCTTTCTGATGTTACTGCTGGATCTCCATGTCAAACTGATCCACGAACCTCACTACCGTCTAAGGGTTGCACGTTTTTTCCGAACAAATATCAAAACACACACAGTTCCATAATGTACCTACCTAGCCTGGATTCTGTAAGTATAGATTTTACATGTTCTACAAATGCAAAATTTTATGTCTGTTGCATGCGGTATATAGACGAACTTATCATTCAAAATATCTGGTTTCAGGTCAGCACATTTTGTCGTGAAAATGAGCACAATTATGAAGCCCCAAACTTGCAAAATAAAAAATGTGGCAAAGCAACATGGACTGTGATATTTGAGGATTCTGTGGATAAAGACGCACTTCGTTCTCTAAAACCACTGCAGTCTTCTCCACCGGCACCAGTTTTCAAAGTTGTGCAGCGAATGCATCGGGTTGTTTGTCTCGTACTTGATGTCTCAGGAAGCATGCAAGTATGCAAAAGCATCAACTAAACTTTAAAATAAAAATGCTTAATAATATAACCTTCAGTGCTCTGATATGAGCTTAATCATTATGAAACCCAAGGAAGCATAAAATTGATATCACATGCATGTTTAGTATTATTATTATTATTGCACCCATTTGCTAGGGCTCTCGAATTCTTCGACTGCAACAGGCTGCCACACATTTCCTGCAGAATATCATTGAGGATCAAGCCAGTGTTGCAATGGTAACCTTTAGCAGTGATGCTTCTACTCTGAGCTCCTTAACTCGTATTGACAGTGACACCACAAGAGAACGTCTCGTCACTTTGTTGCCAAAAATAGCAAGTGGATCAACATACATGTGTAAAGGCCTCAATCTAGGCTTACAGGTGCTATATCATTTGTTTTATTTTTGTGTGTTTATATAATGTGTGAAGTATATGCTGTTTGTTATATGCCAATGTTCTGTATGTCTGCAAAATTTAAAGGTACTTAATAAGGACAATGGGGATGTGATAGGAGATGAAATAATTTTTCTGACAGACGGTGAAGCCTCAGATGACCTTAATAGTTGTGTTCCGAATGCAATTAATAGTGGCGCCATTATACACACAATTGCTTTGGGTAATAAAGCAGATAAAGCCCTGAGGGAAATGGCGTACAGAACTGGTAAGTAACAGTTACATACTGACTAATAGTGTCCCAAAACGTACTGTAGGCCTATGTGGACATTTAGGTCGCAATTAAAATTTATGAATTACATTACTTTAGACTGGTGGTTTTTAAACTGTGGGATGCACAAAGTCTAAGAAAGGTGGTGTTCATGGCATGAGCCATTTTTAAATATTTCACGAGTTTGCACTTACATATAATCCGATTGAGAGAATAGTAAGCAAACTCCTCATATCCCCAAACTGGGATAAGAATAGTTAGGAGTGCGAAGTTGGAATGGAGGAGGAGCAAGTTGGCTGTATATTTACTATCATGCTAATTAAGTTGATTATCTGAACGTGCTCCGCCCAAACTTAGTTAATAAAACATCATTTCAATATTTCATATTTAAATTTGAAAGTTATAAAATTCAGTTAACACATTTGACGGCGGACATGCATTTACATATTTATGACATGACGCACAAGCGTTTTCGCAAATCCTCACATACTTCACAGTACACAAAAATAAAATATTGCAACCCGCGAAGTTTGAGTCACCAACAAACGACTCTTATGAACATGGTTTGAATAAGCTTGATGAATCCTTCACTAAATTAACTTACCAAATCCGACATAGCAGCTAATGAATCAACATGATTCGCTCAACTGAACTGCAAGTTGTAACCTAAATGCATTTTTGTTAGGCCTATTATACTTCTAGATGGATCTTAGCATTAAAAAGTCTCAGAACTAACTTGAGCCATAAGGTATTAGTAACTTTTAACTAATTGGTTTTTTATATTTTGGTTGATATCATTGATATTTCAGTATAAAATGTATACATTTCATAAGTCTACAGTGTTCAAATACCTTTGCACAAAATGTAGGCTATCTGAGTATTCAATGCCTGTTTATTATCCAATGTAAATTTCTCATATGTTCTATGTTGGAATTAGGGGGGAAATTTATCACAGCCAGTGATGACATTCTGTCTAATCAGCTACTGAATGGATTTTCCTCACTAACAGTACCAACAGGAGATCAAACAAAAGAACCAGTTCAGGTTTGTAAGTGTTCGTTCATTGCCTATGGTAAATTACTTTAAGACTGTTATGAATATTGTAATGTTTCATTTTTATCACACTCTTAGATAGACAGTGTGGGAGCAAAAACCTCTGATTGGTTCAATGGGACAGTATCAGTAGATCAGACTGTTGGTACCAAAACCAGCTTTACAATAACCTATGAAACAAGCCTACCTAATATTTACATAACGTCACCAAGTGGCTCAATCTACAATCAAATGCAGATGCGTCATGATGAATCAACAAAAACAGTGACTTTAAAAGTTCCAGGAACTGCACAGGTATGACAACTTGCTCAAGATTTCATTAACTTTCCTAAAATGTTTCATGGGACTCCAGAAATAAAGCACACAAACACAAACTTCAGAATATGAGACTATGAATTTCACCAACAAAGTCTTATTTTACAGACAAGAAAATGGAAGAACTTGAATGATACCCAAACACTGGAAAATAACACAACATTGTTAATTGTATTTAATCAATATGACACAAAACTGACAAGTAATTGTTTCCTCAATTTATAAAACCTTTTTAACAAGAGTCTTCATAGTGTAAAGGTATAACATGTATACATGGGGGGGAATCAAAAATGACCAATTGTTTACAGGGTCAAATTCCGGCAAGCTGAACTGAGCGGGTTTCCAGCCCAAGAAGTATTCCTCTGGTGTGTGAAACTGAAGACCAATGTTGAGGGCAAACTGGAGAGAGGGAGAAGAAAAATGTATAGCTGTATTTTTTAGAAGCCTGTAAAACTGTTATACGAAAATGGAACAAGAAAGCAGTACCGCGCCCCCTTGTGGACAAAACAGAGTAAAGATATTGCACTCAATACCCACAAATACAAAGGAATATAAAACAAGTAACTCTTACTCACAGCAAGTCATTCTGTATATGCTTTTTTTTTGTATGTGTAATAAAGACTGCAATTAATTTCATTACCAGTCTATCACTGCAAGAGAAATCTTTCTTCTTTTTTCCTGGTGCCCAGTTAGCGGGACGTCCTGCTGCATCTGTACATGCAAGGAAAAACATGACTGAGCATAGAAATCTGGTATGCTATTGGGTAATTTACCAGCATGTGCTGTAAATAAATAATACAATTGTTATCAAAAGTGTTTAACCAAGTCTTCTTTTAATTTCAAGTAATATAGAAATATGCTTTAAGTTTAACTTTGTTAACACATCATGAAAATTCTACTGTTTTATTAATATATTATTATTTATAAATAATTATTACATTCCTTTATATTTTGCTTGAAGATGCAGAGCTACTCAAAAGATCAAAATAATACTTTTTAGTATCAAGAAATGTATTTGAAATCTCAAATGTCTCAAGAGTGCTAATCACAAACATTGAGTCTTGAATGTTTAAGTAGAACTTGACTTGAGCTCACCTCCTACATAGAAACTCTGTGACACATCTACAGTCACGCCACCATTTGCCTGCAAAAAACACTCCAATGTCTTAATATACACAGGCTACTCAAATCCAACCTGCTGCTTGTTGTACATAATGTAAAACAAATCATACGACTCAATAATGCAATCCCTTTAATAGACAAATCCTACCACAATAGTGATTCACCTTCTCACACAGATGTTCCCACATCCCAATAACAGGCTTCCTGTAAATACCAGGGGCTGTGGAAGCAAATACCTGAAAAAGACATGCATTCACATTCATAAATATATACGTTTGAGAAATTATATCTACACACAATTACACTGCCGTTTAAAAGAATTAGGTCAGTAAAATGTTTTTTCTTTTTAAATCATACTTTTGTTCAGCAAGAATGCATTAAATTAATCAAAAGATGTTACAAAAAAATCTATTTCAAATAAATGCTGTTCCTTTTAAATTTTCTATTCACCAAAGAATGCTGAAAAAAAAAACAGTTTCCACAAATATTTTAAGGAGTCTTCAACACTGATTAATAATTTATTTGAGCAGTTTATTAGAATGATTTCTGAAGGATCATGTGACACTGAAGACTGGAGTAATGATGCTGAAAATTCAGCTTTGCATCACAGGAATAAATTACATTTAAAATATATTCAAATAGAAAACAGTTATTTTACATTATAATAAATGCAGCCTTGGTGAGCATAAAAGACTTCCTTCAAAAGCGTTTTTAAAATTCTTACCAACCCCAAACTTTTAACGGTACTCAGGGGCAAGGGAGGCAGTGTCTCCTCAAAAAGTTGGATGAGAAAATAATCGATATTACAAAAATAAAACAGCGCAAATATGATTAAATATGACATTAAAAGTCTAAAAGTCACTTGTTTTTATAAAGTAACACTGTCCAACAGCGACACTCGCAGGTAAAGTTACAGCGGAGGCTTGCCTCCCTTCAGTCCATTGACTTTCTACAGAGACCCCAAAGCGTGCCGTGACTTTTCTGGAGGCTCATTGAGATGAATGGGGGAAAAGTCACATGAGAGGAGGCAACGTCTCCATCGCGCTATAATTGGATATTATCGGTTATGATTGGTTCCTGCGATAAATCCCGCCTCTTATTTTCGTGCGAGCTCTCGGCCTGAATGAAGAAAATGATGGCGTTATTGACTAATTATAAAGTAAGTAAACAACTCTCCCACTTAGATACCACTACTTTGTGTCACGTCAAAATAAAACTTGAAATGGTCTGAAAACGTGATGACTGTGTCAGTTTTTAGTGAGCATTCAGCGTGATGAAATGAAAGATATATCTTCGTGTCTGTGGCGGTGTTTACAGAGCTTTTATGACGATGACCCGAAATAAGTTGACGTTGATGAATAAGTTGATATGTTGATTAAAAAGAACAGCTGAACATAAGTTCACAAATAAAAAATATTGGTAAAATTTTACAAGGTGTAATTTAATGAGTTAACTAACATGAACAAACAATGAACATTTATTACATTATTTATTTAATCTTTGTTTACATTAGTTAATACAAATACAGTTGTTCATTGTTAGTTGGCAGTGCATAAACTAATCTTAACAAACACAACTTTTGATTTTAATAATGCAGTAGTAAATGTTGAAATTATTATTAACTACGATTAATAAATGCTGTAGAAGTAGGCTATTGTTTATTCTTAGTTCATGTTATCTAAAGTAGTTAACTAATGAAACCTTATTGTAAACTGTTTCCAGAATATTGTTCACATTGTTACTGCCTTTAGTTATTATTTTGGAATAAATATAAAAATGCACAAAAACACTATGAAATGTATAATTAGTATTAAAAATATTAAATTAAATAAAAACTAATATTAATAAAATACAAAATAGAATTATATTTGTTCTCTTTTTATGTAATATTTATATATAAATATATATGTATATATAAAAATGCCTCCTCATTTTAAAACACCACTACACACCACTGACGGTACTGTGTGTAAAATAGTCAATGTGTCATTAACCTGGATGGGCAACTGCAGTGTCTGTAGAATATCCTCAACTTTTGACTTGAATACTTCCGGCCTGAGTTTGCCTCGAGAAATACCCATCTGATTAGTGAAAAACACCACCTAAAAAGAGACAAATATGATGAAGATGCTTGTGCTACAAATGCAAAAACAACTACAAATATTTAAACTAGCAAACACAAATGTATTGATGCTGCAAATTCAGATCAACATAAAACAAAGTAATAGTGAATAAAGCAGCACCTTGTATCCTGTCTTCAACAGACTGGCTAGTCTAGGCTGAATCTCTGGGAAAAGAATCCTAAACAAAAGTAAAACATCACATGAGACACAACAAATAGCTGCACTGTACAGCAAGTTCTTCAACCAGACTCACCTCCAGTCATCTGGACTTGTGGGAAATACTTTCCCAGACTTTGTAGTGATAATGCAGCCATCAACATCAAACCCAGCGATCTAAACCAGACATTAAAACATAAAACGTCATAGAAGCATAATGGTTTTCCTGAATAAACACTAAAAATATGCAGTGAGAAAGTTCATGTCTTACTTTGGAGCTATCTGGAAGCCCTGCCGCGGTGAACAGCAGAAGGCTGCCGATTTGTTGCCAGTGACTCTGAGAGCAAGTGGCAGACGGAGCAGTGGCTTTGACTGATGGTGAGTCCAGCTTGTTACCACTCTTTTTCTGAGCGAGTTCTTGTAACTGCTTAAGCTTTTCCTCACCTGATGTTTCCTCATCTTCGTCATCATCGTCATCATCATCGCCTCCTCGCCCTCGTTTTGTGCGAGGGGCGTCATCCTCTGGGCTGTGAGGTCGTTTTGTCGCCTAAAAGTCAAGCAGTGTTATTTCATTTTTTTTTTTTTACTATAAAACTGTTTTTTTTTCCTTTTATAGTAGGAACATTTTGAATGTAATTTTTATATTTTGTAGGTTTCATTTAATTTAAGATTTAGTCATTTTTATTTGGTCGTTTAAACTACATATCTTTATTTAGCTTTAATTAATATTTCAGTTTTAGTAACTTTAATACTTCAACTTAAACTTAGATTATGCCAGTTACTTGCCTAAGCAATATTTCTAACGTAAACGTTTTTTTTTCATCAAAATATATTTTATTTCAATTAACAAAATAATAATAATAATGTCTACAATGATAAATAAGTTGTATTAAATAAGCATCAATTTTTCACTATTAATTCGTTTACAATTCATATATTTAGAAACTCCTACAGACTTTTAATACAAGCTATTAATTCTTCAATACTGTTTCTATCCAATGATTCTTGCCTTTTACATAAACCACAGCTGTGCTAATTTCTTCAAAACACATGTAAAAACTGCTGTGTCCCTAAAGCATTAATAGAATTATTTTATTATAAACACTTCCAAAACATAAATAAATAAATAACTCCAGTGATACACCCATAAAATGACACCTATAAAACTTCAGAATGAGGAAATGCATTACTGTCATTCCTTTGTGGTACAGAGCTGTCATGTTGCAACATTTATATGTTTCTATTGTAAAACTTTGTTATATAAAGTTGATCTATTATCACCAAGCTCTACTTAACTAATGAAAATAGAGCCTAATGAAATTGTGATGTCGAAGAAATGCGTTTACAAGTTCAATCTGGAAGGGTGACTGTATGAAAACAGTTCTTGGAAAGAAAAAAACAAATCATGTGGCTTAAACAGCATATTAATGTTTGATACTGATGAATATAAAGTACAAAAAGCAGCATTTATTCACTGTTGATTATTGAATGCATTCTTGCAGAATAAAAGTAGTAATTGAACAGTATGCTATACACATATACATATATATTACCCAAACAGTATCACTAGTCTGGATCTTAATACCTTTTTCGGGGATTTAGAAAAATACTCCTGGATGCTTCTTTTGGGGCCCGACCCAACATTTGAGATTTTCTGTCTGTCTCTGCTTTCATCTGCTGCTTTTCCTTTCTTCTGAGGAGAGGGAGCCTTTTCATTTGAATGTCCAGCAAACTCCACAGTGAAGGGGTGGGACTGATTAACCAGGTACAGTGTGCAACCGGTTGCCAGACATCCAGAGGCACCACGTCCCAAACACTGACCGTCCAGGGAAGAAGGGTTGGGCCCGAGCTGTGGAAACACAGGAAGACTTGTACTAACTTATGCTTTTGTATATTTATGCATTCGAAAATCATTTCAAAACATTGTTATTAATAAAACGGTCTCTCTCAGTAAACTGTAACATACATTGTTGTTGTTGTTTCGTTTTTACCTGCGTTACAAGAACTTCCTGTTTGGCATAGTTGGCCACAAGTTTGACTGTCAAGAAGAAGACGCACTTCCGTTATTCTTTATGAACAGAAACAAACGCGACATGTCCAACTTTTGGATTACTGCGATGGGTGTGATGTGCTCTAAAAACCCACCCTGATGCCTTGAGCACTTCTTGTCAGTAATTCTGGTTTCAGGGCCTCGACCTAACATTAAAGCTCGACCATCTGCCAGCTCCACCCGAGCTCCGCTCACACTTACTAGTGTGCACTCCATCTGCATTCCCGGACGACAACAGCTGGACTAGAGGAGGAGAAGTTACAGTAATATAGCTTAGCACAATTCAGATTCAGATAGCCTGACGAAATGCTAAATTATCATTCTTCCGTACACGTGCTATTTGAGCTAAATGAATTATGAATATTTAATATTATGAACATTTCTAACTATGGATAACTGAACTGCAACTCATTAGCCACATGCGTTAACTTCGTTTTAATGCACCATTCAGTGTTTCTTGTGTAAAGACAGTGAACTCAGTCGGACTTTGAAACCAGACGGATAGGCTCAAACTAACTTTACAACCTGCGTGTATCTACAAAGTCCCCCAAAATTATATTTCAATCAAACCACCATGATTTCGCTAAAAGCGCAATACAAAATCTAAACAGGGCTTACTAGTTGTCTTCCGGTTCAGTTGTTGTACGTTACACGGTTAACGCTAGAAAGGATACAGACGCGGCTACTGGGCATGCGCACATCAATATATAGCGTCGTTTTTGTCACACTGAACAACAACAATTACTGTATTTGCATTATTGTAAGGGGTAGGTGTAGGCGTTAATAAAACACCATCTAATAGGTAGAAAATGTAATTTATTGATAACTTCCGGACGTAGCTGTATCCCTTCTGTGCACGCTTTTGTGGTGCGACACGTAAATATTTCCGATGTGGAAACAGCGACATTCTTCTTCTTCTTAGTTTTATGGCGGATTGCAACCATGACTTATCAGGTGCATACCGCCACCTACTGTATCGGAGTATGCAGCATGGATTATATCTCACTGAATGCACTTTACATTATAAAAAAAAATGTTTTTTTTAATAAATAAATATTATAGCACTACTATCTAAATCCTATAATATACCCCTGTATCCTTCAGATATTCCACAACAGCATCCTGTGCATCTTAAACACCCTCAAGGTTCCTTTTCCTTCCTGTCTGACTTATCTTTTGGTTTAATCTAATCCTCTCTTCCCTATACTTCCTACAATGTAACAATATATGTTCTGGTCAACTAAATTCCTCAACTACTTGACCATTGGCATTTATGTAACTTCCTCCCCATAGTGTATTATGTGCATTTCAATCCCCACACCATACTACTCTAAGTCTATCTTGACCATGTACTTCCTTTAACTTCTCTAATTCCAATTTTTTACATGGGTTATAATAATTTATGATAATTATCTCCTGCCCTCTACCCCATATCCCCACAGCAATATATTCTTGATCCCTTCCTTTTCCCAGTATTCTATATGAAATTTCTTGTTGCACACCCACCACCAATCCCTTCTTCTCTATCATGCTGTACTATACTATACCTTTGTATAACAAAATCTAAACAACGTTTCATCCAAGTTTCTTGAACACATATTACATCCGGTTTTATACTTAAATCTTCAATAAAATGCTTGAACTCCTGACCGTTTGCTATCAGAGATCTTGCATTCCACTGAATTATTGAAATCATCTATATGTATTATCCACATGTTTCTTGACTTGATCTTATCTGAAGTTCATCTCTGACTTCTTCCCAGGTCAAGCCTATCATTCCAAGATGACGTATTGCTGCTATAACAACTAACTGAGTCTTCTGTGTTTTTGATTCAACCCCAGCTGTACTATTTATAACTCCTGCAATAAATGTCACTAATTTTTTCTTTTCGATCATCATAAATTCTTCCGGAACTTCATTGTTTCTTTCAACTAAAACCCCTGACTGACCTCTTTGCTCTTTAGTTTGTCCTTTAACCTGTTTTGCTGCGTCTGCATATGTTAGCTTCTTCTCCACCCTCCTTTTCTGAATCTCCATTCCTATTTTATGTGCTGCACTATGTGCCTCTCCACAGTTGCAACACTTTGGTTGTACACCTTCCTCACACTTGCCATATTCATGGTTTCCTCCACAACGAGCACATCTACACTGTTCCCTACATCTTGCAGCAACATGCCCAAACCTTTGGCAATTAAAACATCTCACTGGTCCCGGTATATATTCTCTTACAATGTAGCTCATCACTCCCATCATTACTCTTTTTGGAATTTCATCCTCTTGAAATTCTATTACTACTGTTTCCGTGTCTTTTCTGTTTCCATATGCACCTGATTTTATCCTTTGCACATTTACTATCTTCCCTCCCTTTAAGTTACCTTTAAACTCGTCCATACCTATATTAAGAGGAACACCAAAAATGATCCCTTTTCGGCCCCTACTTTTACTTTTATCACCAACTCTATCTATGTTGTATTCTGAATAAAATATTGAAATTTGAAACTTCCACATCATTGCATTCTGTTTTTATTCACAATTTGTACAGTGTCCCAACTTTTTTTGGAATCGGGTTTGTAGCAAATTCCCATCAGAGAGAGCTTTAGCGAAATCGATATTTCCTATATCTCTATTTATGACCTTTGCCAGTTTTAACGGATTCATTTTGCTTACCCCAATCTGATCTCCAAACCTTACGATGCATTTTATACTTTCTCCATTCTTTTCATCAGACTCTTCTACATCACTCCTTTTTCACTAATTTACTAATGTAGCAACGTTTCCACAAAAAAAATTCAACAAAACTAGCAGGAAACTACATATAGTCTGGATGGACGGATAGATAGATAGATAGATAGACTTTAAGCTGACAAATAATGGTATTGAAGCATTGTTCCCCCTAAATAGTGGCTGTGTTGAAAAAGGCGTTGAAAACTTTTTTTGTGTCGTACCTGACAATCAGTACAAAGTGTACTGACAAAATAATTGTATGTCTATTCAGTTTGTTTTTACGTCTGTTAGATGACAAATCTTAAGTGTACATAAGTATTATCATGAGATAGGATATCCTGCTAATAATTATGGCTTGGTAAACACAGTTTATTGACTGTGCATAATGCAGTACCAATAGTTTAGTTTAAATTGGCATATGTTTTTGTCTCAAAGCTTTGGAGCCCCGCACATGACATGCAGAAGAAAAATAGATATTGTGGCCATGAATTAAGGGTTAATTCCCACAACTTCATGGCCATGTTTTGTTAATTCATTCCCTTGTTTTAGTTAAATCGTGGTCATGTTGTACTAATTCGTTCCTCTGACTGGATGGATTGTTTAAAGCTAAAAGAGTCTTTTTCCATTACACAGTAATATGCAGTTTATATGCAGATATACATCATCAATGACTACACAAACTATGACTGGGTTATTCTCACAAAACTAATAAAACACCACAACACTAATTATTTTAAATATTAAACATGCAATTTAGTAATATATATCATAATATAGACAATACTGTTCTCTGCCTTGCACAAAGAGTAATTTAAACATAGCAGTTAATTAATTTTGTAATTGTAATTACCGCAATGCGGCCAACTCTGAATTTGTAATGTTGTAATTTAAACAGATTAAAATGAAAATATTCTGAAAAAAGTAAATGGACAAGACTGAATATGACTGAATATTCATACATAATAATAATGACACAATAGTGGAAAAATTAAGTGTCATGATGCAACATTTTTAAGGACCGTTTACACACACAATTTGTTTTTTAAGTAAATCTTGATTTTGAATTATGCAACACATGTGGCAGAACCTTCAAAATAGATACGAGGTAGGCAGATCTCTTTATATTTCCAGTTAAAAGTTAAAAATTCTCTTGTCAGACTATGTACGTGACAAATTGATTATCATTACTGAAACAGGTTTACTACATTTAGAAAAATATTAGATTAACAATTTTCTATGGAAATGTACTTCATTAATGTCTGATTATGTACACTGAGTAATATTGTTTCACTATATTAGTGAGAAATCTGATAGGCTTCCACTGTTTTATATGTCAGGTTTATGATATTTTCCATGTCCTAACCTGACACCTAACCCTCACAGAAACCTGTGTAAATCATTAGATTTAAATATAAAAATATTTATAATATTTTTAACTACCGAGGACACGTAAAATGCCCTTACAAGTCAGTTGTTATAATATTTCTCTATTAGTAAGGACATTGGGCCCTAAAGACCTGTTCACACTAAGAATGATAACTATAACGATAACAATATTAGTGTCCACATACCAACAGACAATAATGTCTTTTAGTCTTAAGATGTTTTGTGAATACAGCCCCTGGTGTTTTTAGCCTGTGCATGTTATGTATTTTTGAAGCACTGCGAAATAAAACTGATTGAAATTGAATCCATGATTGTAAATTATCTAATTTATTTTCTAAATTAAATGCTATATTCTTTATAACTATACCTCATTCTTAGTATACTTATTATCATTACCGAAATCATCGACCTCATTTCCGTAACCTATGTATTATTACAGCTACATGTGTTATTTGGAAAAATAGTAGTTTGCTTTTAAATGTATGCACATAATCTATACATTATGTTCATTCAAGTTTGCCGCAACATTTTGAAAATATGTTGTTTTCAATAAAACAATAAAAATATTAGGTTGCAAATTGCAGATGGTGTTGCAGTAATGAGAGAAATAATTGAAAATCAAATAAAAATGTTAATTTAAAAATATATTTTATTTCAGAGTTTCAAGTAGCTGTGCATGACTGTTAATAATCAATTTTTTAACAAATGTGAAAATGTATTAGCTTTTTTATGGATAACTATTACTGGATATTCACACGAAGTCAAGCATGTACCTCAAACAGTCTATACTACAAAGAGAATTAAATAGCGTTAAACATGTCAAATACTGTAGAGGGAGTGGTCGATGGTGGTTTCTGGATGAACAAACAAAATGAGAATGGTGTATTTATGGGCGTGCTCGTTGGGTGTGCTCCTTATAGGTGAGCCATTCTCACAGTAGTTACACATACTGTAGCTAAGCGAGAAAGAACATATTTGTATCTCCAAATGAAGGTGAGTGTGTACAGTGAATGCTCTTTTTAGAATAAAGTAGAAATTATGAGATAGCAAGTTTCATTTGTGAGACATGAATCGCAATTTTTACATATGTAGTCATAATTGGGAAAGGATAGAAAGTTGAAATTGTGATTTGAATCATTTCGGATTTTTGTATACTATGTTAAGCAGTGTAATTCATGAAAAACGAATTTACAGTTACAAAATTACAACTCTGTATGTTTCTAAATGTACTTGATTTTTTTTCTCTGATTTTCTGTTTTTGTGTAGGACTGAAAACCAATCAGTATCATTTTACTTCACAGGCTCTGGTTGAACAAACCCAGTGCTCATACCCTGTAAAACTGACTGTACGTTGAGTGATTGCTTTGAACTGACTTACTAAACAGAGCTAATCCACCATGGCACGTGAACAGGACTACTACACTATCATGTATGGGCTGGAGGAGCTTGATTTCCAAGGGAAAGCAGTGCCCAGTGATCTTGTACTAATAGGTGAAAATGCCTTTCCACTTGCCATGAATCCAAGAGGTCAGGTGCTGATGGCTGCATCTCATTACGGTCACGGACGTGTGGTGGTGTTGGGACATGAGGAATACCTAACACACTTCCCTGGCCTGATAGAGAATGCCCTGATGTGGCTCATGCCATGTACCGGTGATGCTGGCATTGTAGGGATTCAGAAGAGTTTACATTCAGTAGCTGGAAACTTGAACTATTGCCCTATCAAGACAGAGCTAGGAGACTTTCGGAATGGATTAGCTATATATATCACAGATGCTTACACTGTCGAGAGCTGTGCAAAGGATCTGATTGCTTTCATCAAAGCTGGGGGTGGCTTGATCATTGCCGGCCAGGCCTGGATATGGGCTGAAGCCCACCCGCAAGAAAACACTATAAGGAACTTCCCAGGAAACAAGGTGTGTAGTGTTGCAGGTATTTACTTCTCGGAACACCAAGGAGAAGTTGGCATCTTTCCTGTTCCAAGAAACATCCCTTCTAATTGGCTTGCTGCATCGTAAGTTCAGCAGAGATTTCTTAATATTTACCCATTCTTTAAGAAGCATACATTTCACCAACTGTTTTCAATTGTTACTTTTCAGTATAGGCAAGGACTTTAAAGATGACCTAGAGTTCCTCCTAGAAGGTGTGTCTGAGTTTGATGTCCAAGGTGGGGCTATAGCGTCTGAGGTGATGGTGCACGGACCATTAGCATTTCCCATTGCAGCCACTCCAGCTGGAAAAGCATTTATTGCTGGTGCCTATTATGGGCAAGGTCGAGTAATTCTGCTACCACATGAAGGCTACATGGGCCGGGACTCTCTGTCAACTTTCCTGATAAACGCAATCAAGTGGCTTGATGAGGATCGCAAGGGTGTTATTGGGATCCTACCCAGTCTAAAGGCAGCCCACACAGTACTGAGCAAATCTGGTTTAGATTGCCAGATGACAGGTTTTAAAGAAGATCTAAGCGTCTACGTTTGCACTTCATACAGTGATGCCCAGTGTGCAGAGATCCAAGAATTTGTTTCTGAAGGTGGAGGTCTTATGATTGGGGGTCATGCCTGGTATTGGGCTCAAACCCACTGTGGCTGCAATGTGATGACCGATTATCCAGGAAATCGCATTCTTAATAAGATGGGACTGTGTCTCTTAGGCAGCACCTTTGGTGGAGGGTTATATAAAGCCCCAGAAATAGAGCATAGGTGTAAAGAGGGGTACCACTTTCGTAGCATGCTGCATCGGTTTGCTGAACATGTAAGCCTGGGGCAAGAACTGACTAATCATGAACAGAGCTGCTTGAAACAGCTGGGCAACGAATGTGCCAGTTACCTTCGCATGCGATCTCATGACAGTGCCGCCTATACTTCAATGGTAGCACTTCTTAGTGACATAGTGAAGGAGGTAGGTGTTCCTCAAGTGTGTAGTAACTGCCCTGTTCAAAGTGCCAAAGACCACCTGATGCTCCTCGTTGGGACTGAGGTATACAAAGTGTCACCCGATCCTGATGCCCTTTTTCCATACATCATTAAGGTCAGACCTAACTTGCCAACTGTGTCTAATGCAAGAGTTCGGATCAGTGCCAACACTGCAGGTATGAAAGTTTTCCCGCCAAATGCTATTTCTTGTTTAAGTTTCAAAATCCAAAAAACTTGAACACTATAAAATAAGAATGCAATTATTTGTTTCAGCTTGTGAAGAATGGATAAGCACAGGCTTATATCTTTCTCCTGGTATGAAGACGTACATAGCAGTACCTCCAGAGATTGTTGGGAAAAATTGGCAGGTGATGAATAAAGTCTAAACATGTATCCAATCAAGGAATAGTTGCTGTATGAAATATAATTGCCCTGATAGATACAGCCTTGTTGTTCATAGGCTTGGAGAGCACGTTATTAACATGAGGGGATGACACTCTATGCAGGTGCAGCTTGGTTGCCAAACAGATAACATTGGTGGATTAAACGTTCTGAAACGGGCTCCTGTGGTCCATGAGCGATTCCCTTTGGACACAGAGATGGTCCAAGTCTGCAATCTATGGGGAGGGCTCATCTACCTAATAGCACCTCCTCAAAGCAAAGTGGATAGAGTGGAAATTGTCGTGCAGGACTCAGTACAGGCTCCATACTTCAAGTCTGGTAAGAATTCTGAATGAACATCACAGTGAGGTTTCTATTCAGAACATTTAACATTGTATGGTAAAACTTTTCAATGCTAACTTGTTTTGTGCCTCAGGAGAGACCAGTGTAGCTGACTGGGTGGACAGGATCCGTCAGGCACCTGCCCCCTGGGCGGAGCTTGAATTTGAGAACATCATCATAACTTTAGAAGCAGAATTTATAAGGAATCTGGACCGTCCTGATGAGGTGGCTAAACTTTGGGATACCATAATGAGAAGCATTGCTGACCTGGCAGCAAGGCCTGACAAGTTCCCCCGTAAGGAGCGGTTTGTTGCAGATGTTCAGATCTCTCACGGTTGGTGGTACTATTAAATACTCACAGTATCTTTGTTAGGATAAAGAACCATCACTATTACAACAGAATCATGCTATTAATATTAATTACACTCACACTGTCCTGGTGATAACACCGTTCTCCCTTTTTCCCTTGCAGGTTTCATGCATGCTGGATATCCCATCATGATACAATCTACCTCTGCCCCAGCACTAGTAAATGTACAGAAAGCCTATAAAAGTGGTATATGGGGAGCCATTCACGAGCTGGGTCATAACCAGCAGTGTAGAGTTTGGGAGTTCCCTCCACACACCACTGAGTGCACTTGCAACCTGTGGTCAGTGTACGTACATGAGGAAGTGCTGAGTTTGAATAGGTCTAATGCTCATCCAGCCATGACTCTAGAAAACCGTCAGGCTCGTACCAAGATGTATTGCAGTGGCGGTAAGGATTTGAAAAGCTGGAATATGTGGACGGCACTTGAGACTTACATGCAGGTGCGAACAGACTGCATATAATTTAATAGATAATTGAATCAATTAAAAACATGTTCCTCAAGTGTTCAAATATTGTTTTTGATAATGTACATATTTTGTTATAGCATTATTGCCAGTATATACATTTTTTAAGAGAGTTTGATGCAATAATGCATTATTTGTGAGCCTTGGGAGTAATAATTTAAAAAAAAAATCAAATATAAAAGTATATATACCTATTTTTTCTCTCATCTTTCATCATCACATCTAATTTTTTTCAGCTTCAGGAAAAATTTGGCTGGGATGCTTTCAAGAAAGTATTTACTGCCTACCATGATATGAATGGAGTGCCAAAAGACAATGCAGGCAAGATGAATCTATATGCTGAGACCTTCTCCAAAGTGGTCAACCTGAATCTTTGCCCCTTCTTCAAAGCATGGGGTTGGCCCATCCAGCCCAGCACACAAGAGAAAATCTCTTATCTCCCTGAGTGGAGTGACCATCCTATGGTCCAGTATGCATGAGAACATCTCAGATAACTTTTAATATGTTTTAATGTAGATATTGGGTCAGATTAAGTATAAAAGATTATATATGCTTATGTCATTTGAAATTATTATTTTTTCTCATTTTGCTTAAGTACATAGATTAGCAATTGATTCTTATGAATGTAAAGCATAGAATGTGACTTAAATTTTAAATATTCAGAATAAGACATACAGCACTTGTTATTGGTGGGTATAAGCTAAGTGGACTAAGGTTAAGTACAACCAGAACATGCATGTTTAAAACACAGCATATACTATACATAAATACTAAAAACTACTTGTTTTATGAAGTGCACTTCAAAAAGTCAATTTAACTTTATGGCATTCTATTTTATATTGGTGTATCTCCCTTTCTTATCCAAGAGAGTAAATCATAATATATTATTTTAGAAGACTCTGGATGGTGCATAATGTTGATGTGCTTTGAAAAAACAGAATTAAGCCCTGTTGCTAATGCTCAACAGATTTAATAAATTCAAGGGTAACACTTTATAATAACTTTCATTAATGAACACATGGATCATTGGTTAATATATATTCACATAGCTAGAAACATGAGATAATGTGCTTGTTAATGTTTACTAAACTTATTAAACATTACCTAATGATCAACAGATAATTAATGTAAATTACAATGCTTACAAATATCATTCAACTTTTAATGTATATGATCATGCACATCTTGAAAATCTACAAATGATTTTAACAGATGTTATACAATAATTAAAAGCTTTTGTTAATGTACAACACTTTTGCTGCTATTGTGGTGTGATATGGGTAAGGTTAGGGTTGTGTGGTATGGGTAGGTTTAAGGGTTGGTTAAGGGGTCAAAAGTGTAGATGGGTCAGTTTGATTACTATAAGGGAACACAGGTCAATCTGTTTATATTACATTGTTTTGATAAATGAACAAGTATTTTCTTGAAAAAAATTATTCGTTTTCTCCTACTGATGTATGATTCAAACAATACCATGTTTAATGATATAGTTACTAATATAAGTGCTGAGACAATAAAAACATGTTTTGCACCCAACTTACAATGTGTGTTATGTCTTTAAGAAGCATTTACATAAACTTAACTAAAAATCAACGAAAGTTGTTACAGCAGGTAAAAGTCCAATGCCCATAAAGGTACTGAATGATTAGTAATCGTTTATAAACAGTTACAGATGATGAATAGTTTTCACTTTAGATTGGGTACTGCAAAAACATGAACAAATAATTAATTAATGATTTAAGATGTGTAAATGGGGTGAATTCAGGACATTTGGGACACTTTTTGCCATTGACTGCTTTTAAGTGACTAATTATTCATAAACTTTTATAAACATTTACAAAAGATGAATAGTTTCCACTTTAGATTGAGTACTGCAAAAACATGAACAAATGAGTAATAAACAATTTGTTAAGACGTTCTCCCTTTTTCCCTTGCAGGTTTCATGCATGCTGGATATCCCATCATGATACAATCTACCTCTGCCCCAGCACTAGTAAATGTACAGAAAGCCTATAAAAGTGGTATATGGGGAGCCATTCACGAGCTGGGTCATAACCAGCAGTGTAGAGTTTGGGAGTTCCCTCCACACACCACTGAGTGCACTTGCAACCTGTGGTCAGTGTACGTACATGAGGAAGTGCTGAGTTTGAATAGGTCTAATGCTCATCCAGCCATGACTCTAGAAAACCGTCAGGCTCGTACCAAGATGTATTGCAGTGGCGGTAAGGATTTGAAAAGCTGGAATATGTGGACGGCACTTGAGACTTACATGCAGGTGCGAACAGACTGCATATAATTTAATAGATAATTGAATCAATTAAAAACATGTTCCTCAAGTGTTCAAATATTGTTTTTGATAATGTACATATTTTGTTATAGCATTATTGCCAGTATATACATTTTTTAAGAGAGTTTGATGCAATAATGCATTATTTGTGAGCCTTGGGAGTAATAATTTTAAAAAAAAATCAAATATAAAAGTATATATACCTATTTTTTCTCTCATCTTTCATCATCACATCTAATTTTTTTCAGCTTCAGGAAAAATTTGGCTGGGATGCTTTCAAGAAAGTATTTACTGCCTACCATGATATGAATGGAGTGCCAAAAGACAATGCAGGCAAGATGAATCTATATGCTGAGACCTTCTCCAAAGTGGTCAACCTGAATCTTTGCCCCTTCTTCAAAGCATGGGGTTGGCCCATCCAGCCCAGCACACAAGAGAAAATCTCTTATCTCCCTGAGTGGAGTGACCATCCTATGGTCCAGTATGCATGAGAACATCTCAGATAACTTTTAATATGTTTTAATGTAGATATTGGGTCAGATTAAGTATAAAAGATTATATATGCTTATGTCATTTGAAATTATTATTTTTTCTCATTTTGCTTAAGTACATAGATTAGCAATTGATTCTTATGAATGTAAAGCATAGAATGTGACTTAAATTTTAAATATTCAGAATAAGACATACAGCACTTGTTATTGGTGGGTATAAGCTAAGTGGACTAAGGTTAAGTACAACCAGAACATGCATGTTTAAAACACAGCATATACTATACATAAATACTAAAAACTACTTGTTTTATGAAGTGCACTTCAAAAAGTCAATTTAACTTTATGGCATTCTATTTTATATTGGTGTATCTCCCTTTCTTATCCAAGAGAGTAAATCATAATATATTATTTTAGAAGACTCTGGATGGTGCATAATGTTGATGTGCTTTGAAAAAACAGAATTAAGCCCTGTTGCTAATGCTCAACAGATTTAATAAATTCAAGGGTAACACTTTATAATAACTTTCATTAATGAACACATGGATCATTGGTTAATATATATTCACATAGCTAGAAACATGAGATAATGTGCTTGTTAATGTTTACTAAACTTATTAAACATTACCTAATGATCAACAGATAATTAATGTAAATTACAATGCTTACAAATATCATTCAACTTTTAATGTATATGATCATGCACATCTTGAAAATCTACAAATGATTTTAACAGATGTTATACAATAATTAAAAGCTTTTGTTAATGTACAACACTTTTGCTGCTATTGTGGTGTGATATGGGTAAGGTTAGGGTTGTGTGGTATGGGTAGGTTTAAGGGTTGGTTAAGGGGTCAAAAGTGTAGATGGGTCAGTTTGATTACTATAAGGGAACACAGGTCAATCTGTTTATATTACATTGTTTTGATAAATGAACAAGTATTTTCTTGAAAAAAATTATTCGTTTTCTCCTACTGATGTATGATTCAAACAATACCATGTTTAATGATATAGTTACTAATATAAGTGCTGAGACAATAAAAACATGTTTTGCACCCAACTTACAATGTGTGTTATGTCTTTAAGAAGCATTTACATAAACTTAACTAAAAATCAACGAAAGTTGTTACAGCAGGTAAAAGTCCAATGCCCATAAAGGTACTGAATGATTAGTAATCGTTTATAAACAGTTACAGATGATGAATAGTTTTCACTTTAGATTGGGTACTGCAAAAACATGAACAAATAATTAATTAATGATTTAAGATGTGTAAATGGGGTGAATTCAGGACATTTGGGACACTTTTTGCCATTGACTGCTTTTAAGTGACTAATTATTCATAAACTTTTATAAACATTTACAAAAGATGAATAGTTTCCACTTTAGATTGAGTACTGCAAAAACATGAACAAATGAGTAATAAACAATTTGTTAAGATGTGTAAATAGGCTGAATTCAGGACATCTGGAATGCGTTTTGCCATCGAGATGACTGCTTATAAATGTACTAATGATTAGTAAAGGTTTATAAACATTTACAAAAGATTAATAGTTTCCACTTTAGATTGAGTACTGCAAAAAGAGTTAACATAATTAATAAATTATTTGTTAAGATGTGAAAACAGTAGAAGACTACACAACAAACGAAGACCAAATATATGACCTTTACAGACTGTGATTATGATTATGAGTTTATTGAAATTTGTTAGCATTCAAAAGTACATTAACAAATAAACTTGTAATTGTTGTATAATTTCTGTTAAATTATTTGATTTTTAAAAAGTGCATGATCATATGAATTGAAAGTTTAATGACATTTGTAAGCAATTTAACTTAATAATCATATGTTAATCATTAGGTTTAATAAGTTAATTAATTAAATGAATGTTTAATAAGTACATTAGGGTCATGTTCACTCCTGTGAGGGAGTGCAGAGCGAGGAATGAGAAGACGTGGAGTACATCAACAAGGAGACTTTATTAACATCAAGGGAACCAGGAAAACACACGTAGCAGAGGAGGCTGACATAAACAATACCGGAAGCCGAACTAATAACAGGGAACACTTTATATACACACACATGACATGACGAGGGGATGACGAGACACACCTGGGATCAATGGAACTAAACGGGGAACACCTGGAACAAATGATAAGGACAGGAATGGGAAGGACCAAATATGGGCATAGAAACAAATGGGAAGCAAAACACACACAAAACACAGAACAGAGTCTGACATTACTCCTCCCTCCCAGAAGGCACAGGGAGGGGGGTGGGTGCCCTGGAGGCTGGTGCAGGACTGGGACATGGGGAATACCTCCAGGGCGGATCAGGCAGTCCAGGGTGCCATGTCGGCATAGGGAGCTCAGGGACCATGGTGGAGCAGGGAGCTCTGGGAGCCATGGCAGAGCAGGAAGACTAGGAAGCCATGGTGGAGCAGGCAGTTCAGGAGGCCCTGGCGGAACAGGGAGCTCGGGGAGCCTGGCATCGGCCCGGCCTCCACGGATGGACCCCTACTATCACCCCCCCCCCAAAAAAAATCCTTGGGGAGAATATAGTCTTTAGCGGCCCTCTGTAGGCCTAACTCGGGAACTGTGGCCCTCCCTGGCCTTGACTTGGGGACTGGAGCCCTCCCTGGGCTGGACGTGGGAACTGGAGCCCTCCTTGGGCTAGACTCGGGGACTGGAATACTCTCTGGGCTAAAATCGGGGACTGGAGCCCTCTCTGGGCTAAACTCGGGGACTGGAGCCCTCTCTGGGCTAAACTCGGGGACTGGAGCCCTCTCTGGGCTAAACTCAGGGACTGGGGCCCTCTCTGGGCTAAACTCTGGGACATGAGCCCTCACTGGCCTAAACTCGGGGATGGGAGCCCTCTCTGGGCTAAATTCGGGAACGGGAGCCCTCCATGGGCTAAACTCGGGAACGGGAGCCCTCTCTGGGCCAAATTCGGG
This sequence comes from Sinocyclocheilus grahami, assembly GCF_001515645.1. NCBI lineage: Eukaryota > Metazoa > Chordata > Actinopteri > Cypriniformes > Cyprinidae > Sinocyclocheilus > Sinocyclocheilus grahami. Next base: position 249,549 of record NW_015505915.1, on the reverse strand, counting down.
AACTGGAGCCGACGCTGGAGCGGGCTCTGGGACTAGGATGAAGGCGGAGAACAGTATTTTTCTCCTCATCCTCCTCCTTTGGTTAGAGGACATCGGTGCGACCGGCGGGCTTGGAAATGCCGAGGCGGCGGGCTTGACTGATGAACGGCCGACGGACTTGACTGATTAATGGCCGGCGGCAGGGTTCCAGATCGGGATCGGAGACTCTCCAGACACCGGATAACTGCCTCCATCCAATCGAGGTTGGTGGTGTCTGGGAGTTCCGTTGGCTGATGGTAGGTGATCCCGAGCGGGAACAGCATCCCAAGGGTCTCTCCATCAAGGGAGCTGGCGAGGGCGAGTGGCACGAATGCCCTCACGTAGGTGAGCGGGTCTTGGCTCGCATTAGCCACGGTGATGAACATAGCTCGTTCTTCCATGTTTGCAGTGAGAAACAACCAAGAAAACAAAAGACTATTCAAAATGAAAACTAAACGGGGAGAAGGGGTGCCACTTACTTTTCTGGTAGACTAGGAAGCCATGGTATAACAGGAAGACTAGGATTACATTATTTCATATTTCTAGCTATGTGAATATATATTAGCTAATGATCTGTTAAGCATTATGTAATGTTTGTTAATGATTTATTAATGAAAGTTATTATAAAGTGTTTCCAATTCAAGTGAATGTGCTTGCCTAAGCTTTGCATTGGCCGCTGAACAATTCATTCACCGGTGCATCAGAGAATTGCTGAAGGAAGTCGACCATCTCATCTAAGGAGCGTTCAACTACTACATTCAGCTCTGTGTTTAGGGCAGTTGCAGCACCGCTTAGAATAGGGCGGCCGTTTTGATCGACGCAGCAGTAAGCATTCCAGATGTACTCTGGGATGTTGACCCTTTTGACATTGTTCTTGATTATCCAGTTGTTAGAAGGAGGAATGGCACCAGCCAGCACATAAGCCTGATGACAGTTGCCATTAAACAAGCTGGTCAGTTTAGACTCATGTTTGTTCCAAGCGTTCTGATTCAGCGGTGGGCTTTGGGGCACCACATTTGTCAGGGTAAAGGTGGCATTACGACTTGGAACTAACAAGAAGCAGTTATGATAAAAGAGAGAGAAAAGAAAGTAAACATTACAAACAATTTCACTTTTGAGATGATTTCACGGGGTGAAGCATCCATTCCCCGGGCCTCGGCCCCTGCATCGACAGGATGTCTGCTCCCAAATTGAGACGCCCAGGGATGAA